>NW_019397957.1:0-18567 GCF_000591075.1 Eurytemora carolleeae
CTCCAGTGGAATTATAAACCCCTTGGAAGGATAACTGAATCCCTCCATTGGAATTATAAACCCCTAGGACGGATAACTGAATCCCTCCAGTGGAATTATAAACCCACAGGAAAGATAACTGAATCCCTCCAGTGGAATGTAAATCACCCTGCGTAAAGTTTCAAATTGTAAAAAGAATTTTTTTAAACCCCTCCAGTGAAAATGAATTCCCTCCGGTGGTCTCCAGTGGAGTGAAAATCTTACTACGAACTTCCGTGACTCTTTCTATATATACCTGTGTGGTTTGCTCTCAGTATACCTGTATGGTTTGCTCTGTGTATGTATCCAGTTTTATCTTCCTCCGAGCAAAGTCCTTCCAATATTCCGACTTGAATTCTGAATATTTTAAACCCTATGTACCGTCTGGTTTCATTCCTGGTCCCTGGGGGGGGGGGAATGTCAAATTGACCCCCCCCTCTATTTTCTTATTGTGATACAAATCTATAACATTTGATACGTCTTCGGAAAGCCCTTGAGCTCTACTTCAATAATCTTCAAAAAAATGGCAAATTTGCAAAAATCCAAATATTTATTGCGAAATCTAGTTAGTAAGCTAAAATTTTGCAAATAGAATATAAATTTTTGTTTTTAATCTTCATCACAGAAACTGACGAGGGTCACCCCAGCCGAAAATATATTTTTAATAAAATGTGGAATTATCTACTTTATTTACTCTTCCGAGGTTTGGTCCATCACCATCACCGAGTTTTGCATATAAATGATATATCTTTAAAAAAGAGACCGAGCACATTTTCGAATATTAGCCCTCCTTTTGGAAGGTTAAAACGACAATAGCAAATCGACGACTCCGCCCCAATCCTCCCATTTATAAGCATTGGACTAGAAACACTTCATAGTACAATAAAACGACGTTTCTTACGCGAAAAATTGCTTTTAAAAACACACCTTTTTTAGCTGAATGTTATTTTTTTCGAATTTTATGACTTAACCTGCTACACATTCCAGGGTAGTATTCATCCAAGCCTTCTCTTTTAAATCCCTTCAATAAAAACACATTTTTTAATGGTTAAAGAAATAATCCGTCAACAGTGAAGGAAAAGGAAAGAAAAAAGACATAACACGAAAAGGTAGAAAAGGAAATATATATTTTGATTTTATTCTATGATGCTTTCAGCTGAACACCCACTTTGACGATCACCCCCCTTTAAAAAGGAGTTCTCGAAGGTCTTGGCCCTTGGCCTGGGATTATCATCAAATCAACAGTAATAGTAGTTCAAAAAAAGAAAAAAAATGGGACCGGAAAAAAGAAATTAACTCTTGCCACAAACTCAAAATTTATAATGTCTCTAATCTTTGCAACCTTATTTATGGTGCAAAACCTTTGTCGCACCGGCTAGTCCTATTGAGTGTCTGCTTCATTTACCAAATGTCCGGACGATACAGTACAAACTGGGACCGGAAAGGTTGGCCCGGCTCGGAAAATTTACTTTACATTCGTATATAATATTCTAGGGGGGGGGGATAAAAGGGACTGTAAGCGTAATTTCAAATGACCCTCCATGCAAGGAAAACTATTTATTTTCATTTGTGGTTGCAGTCCTTTTGAACTGTTTATGAGGGCCTTTCTCCAACCCCCCACCCCTCCCCTTTGGTTCAGTTAAGGATATTACCTTACAGCTTTTTTCCAGCCTGTAGACTAGTAAACAAAACTCAGGTCTCTGAATCAAAGTTTCCCTAATTAAATAAGATAAATTTAATATACAGAGATTTGTTAGTTAACTGTAATATATAAAATTTGTATGACCAAGTTGACCACAAATACCATATCAGATTATAGCTTCATCCTTGGGGGGTCCAAAAATCGTGCTCTTATAGGAAAGACCCAAATTTTATTAATATTTTCTTGCATGGCTATAATAAGGAAATATTTTTACCTAATTACCAATTTTCCTATGGGTGGTATAAAATATAAATACTTTTCTTTGTTCCTTGTACTCGATGCATATATTGATTGTTCACATAAACCAATGAACAGCACATAAACAATCAAGAGAATATATAAAGTTTTGACTACAATACCAAACTTTATCCTGTAAATATACCTTAAAAAGGACTTGATTTAGAAAATTAATAAAGTTAGAACTTTAAAACCAATTAAAAACATTTTTATGGTTCAACCAACTTCCCCAATTAAAATTTGAGGGCAAACTGTCAAAAGTTTATGAGTTATAATCATGCATGAAAACAAACAAAACAGAGAGTATTATACTTTATATTTATAGATAACTGTTTAGTGGATATCTTATCTGTTTGGTGCATATCTTAGTGGTAGAATACCTGTTTGGTATAGGTAGGAAACCTGTTTGATGATAATCTTATAGGTAGGAAACCTGTTTGATGATAATCTTATAGGTAGGAAACCTGTTTGGTAGATAACTTATAGGCAGGAAACCTGTTGGGTGGATATCTTATAGGTAGGAAACCTGTTTGGTGGATATCTTATAGGTAGAAAACCTGTTTGGTGGATATCTTATAGGTAGGAAACCTGTTTGGTAGATATCTTTTCTGTTTAGTGCATTTATTATGGTAGAATACCTGTTTGTTGGATATCTTATCTGTTTGGTGCATATTTTATGGTAGAACTCCTGTTTGGTGGATATCTAATTGGTAGAATACCTGTTTGGTATTGGAAGGATACCTGTTTGGTAATGTACTCTGAGATATTGATACTTCGTTTGTTTGGTCTTCACAAGCCGCCAAACAAGGAAATGTTTTGGATCCATACTTGATCTAACAGCTTCAACATTTAGAAAATAGACAAACTATATAACACTCTAGTATGCCGGGTTCATTAACGCCTGATCCAATCAGGGTTCAGCCATGTGTTTGTTGTCTATTCTGAACCAATGGAAATTGCATGGCGATAACATCTATCTTTCTATCTATCTCATTATCCAATTAGAGATAAATCCTTATATCGGCGCTATCAATAAATGGAAATATTTACTTCTACTGAAACTAGTAGAAGTAAGTAAACATAATGTTAATGGAATGAGCCCCCCCATACTTCTTTAAAAATTATGAGGGGGAAATATTCTGAATTATTCTTAATGTTTCCTCTTTATATTCTCCAATTTTTCCAAGGATTTCGTTCATACAGAGTAGGGTC
Source organism: Eurytemora carolleeae (assembly GCF_000591075.1). NCBI lineage: Eukaryota > Metazoa > Arthropoda > Copepoda > Calanoida > Temoridae > Eurytemora > Eurytemora carolleeae. Next base: position 3,170 of record NW_019397957.1, read on the forward strand.
TCCGCCTACAAAATAAAAATAAAGTTTTTTTGTAGATAGATGGATATCAAAGATTTGATTTCTGTTTAAGGGACCGTGGAGTGTAGATTAACGTGTAGGATTCACAAATTCAGTCAACATTGATGTTGATCAATAATTTATTATTACCTCGATTCTTTTCTTTTTCCTTTCTATGAAATTATATTTTTATTATTAAATGAAATTTTTTTATTTTTGTTCTAAACTCATCTCCTCTCAAAAGTGTTCATCTGTTAATGTGATTAAATTTCTAAAGTATACAAAGAAAGTAAAATTAAATTTCCTCCAAATGGGAAACAAAGTGAGGATCTTTCTTTTCCAACAGATTTTGAGTTTGATATCTGACATATTCTAATTCTCAATATGACACAATTATGGATATATGTATTTAATACCAGGGCGCTTCGTCCCAATATTAGATTTTTAGTCTTTTATAATTTTTAGTGGATTTAAAAAATAAAACTTTTTTTAAGGCCAATTATTTTAGTTCTGACCGTCCATAACATTTGCCGTCCCACAAAAAAATTTGACTCGATCTGTTCAGCCATTTTGAAGTTTATTAGATCCTAACGGACAGATAGACTGGCATAATATTTATATTTTTAGATTATGAGATGAAACATCGTATGAATAATGTTTCTTCTATTTTTATGTTCCTTTTTTATAAAATCAATTTGTGGAACACAATGCATGGAGATCATAAAACGAATTTTATGAACCAAACATAATAGATTATAAATAAGTTAGCTATATTTAGTATTTACTATGTTCATATGCATTTCTTTAGCGTCAAAAAGTTCCAAGATAAAATTAATAACAAAAAAACTAGGGGAAGGCTTCTCAAAAAGTATTTTCTAATATTGTTTCTATTGCACACAAAAAAAAGACAGAGATGCAAAATGTAATTGGTTTTATGTTTAAACATTTCATCCTCGACTAGAAATTAAAGAACTTGATCAAATTATGCGACTTTGTGATTTTGCGCATAATTAAGAAAGTAAGTAAATTGATTTTATAAATGAAATCAACGCAATTTTACCCTTTGTAATATATCTCTTAATAAAATGAGTTTTAATTAAAAAATGGGTAAAATTTCCATTCAAGTTGAATTTAATAAACTTCATTTTTGCCACAAACTGTATTTCAAATTCCTATATCTTTCCTCTATATACTCAATTTTGACGTGATTTGGCACCTTTTTTTGGAATATTTACCTTACAAAATGGTCTTGTTGATGTAATTGTATCGAGTGGAACAGGACCCCAGTGGAAGTATGGTGTACACTTGCATTCCTCCAAAATCTGGGCCAAAAATAGATTGACAATTCATTAACGTAAACGCAGAAACGTTTAAAAACGATGTAATTTATAAAAAATCATAATTATAAGAACTTGAATTGTATCTACTAATATACCCCACAACAGTTTTTGTATGAATTGTGTAAAATTGTATTTACTCATTCACCCCACAACATTATTTGTATGAATTGTGTAAAATTGTATTTACTCATTCACCACACAACATTATTTGTATGAATTGTGTAAAATTGTATTTACTCATTCACCCCGCAACATTATTTGTATGAATTGTGTAAAATTGTATTTACTCATTCACCACACAACATTATTTGTATGAATTGTGTAAAATTGTATCTACTAATTCACCCCGCAACGTTATGGGCATAAATTGTGTAAAATTGTATCTACTAATTCACCCCACAACATTATTTGCATGAATTGTGCAAAATTGTTTTTACTCATTTACCACACAACATTATTTGTATAAATTGTGAAAAATTGAATCTACTCATTTACCCAGCAACATTATTTACATAAATTGTGTAAATATTACCTTGGAATAGGCAGCTTCAAAAAAACAATTACCGATGTCATATCTGTAAAATAGAATATACTTTAATTTTATTTTTAGTTACATTCCAATATTGTTGCCTAAGAAAATGATTGAAATTCAAATATATAAAGTAATTATTTTGCCAATTCAGATGAAAACCTTTTGAAGCATCAATATGTAAAGTTAGAGAAAAAAATGTTAAAATCCGATATACTCTTTGAATAAAAGCTTTACATAAATTAGCATACATGAAAAGGAGTTTTGCATATTCCTAGAAATCCGAACCTCGGGATTTAAAGTTTAAACCAAGGAGTATGAAATAGAAGGGAGACACAACTGACGCGGCCCGCCTTACCATATGATTATACATGCTTTGCAAACGGTACTCCATTTGTATAAGAAATATTCAGAATAGGTTATTGTATACGCGGTAATTGTACAGCAGACAAATTTTTCTTATTTAAATGAAGTACCGTCTACAAAGCATATATAATCATATGGTAGGGCGGGCCGCGTCAGTTGTGTCTCCCTTACGTCCCATACTCCTTGGTTTAAACCAATGTGCAGTTATTTAAACTGGAGAAACGGACCAAGTATGGAATAAGTTGAAAATATTCATGAAAAAATTACAAGTTGATCTTTTAGAGAATGAGATCAGCCATAGAAGGGAGCATTACTGAAAACTCTAGTTTATGTAAAAGGAGTGTTTGCAAAAAATGAAAGGGGGGTTTGTGCCTACATTGATCACTACTAATTTTACTTTAGATTTATATTATTTCAAAAGTAAAATTAGTAGCGATCGATATAGAATTCAATCCGTCATCACTCATATACCCCCTTTCATTTTTCGCGAACACTCCCTTTAAGTTACCGAGCAGACCTCTTTGCAACAAGAGGAATTTGTCAATAAACAAACAAATTATGAAAAGACAGTACACCTCTGATGAATCATCCCCTTATAGTGAGACTATTGTGAATGACAATGATTATGTAGATGATTTATCCAATTTCTTGGAAATATCTATCTTATCTACACATTAAACATCGTTATCCATGGAATCCTCGCTCTTTATTTAATCCAATATGATGAGGGACACCATGTATTTATAAATTTTACCTGTACATTCCGTCGGGGAGATGGTTCATTAATATTTCCTTTTGAGAGTAGCATCCCCTCTCTTCAGGTGTAAACCGACTAGAAGATAAATGTAAACCTACTAGAAGATCGATGTAAACCGACTTGTATATAAAGGTAAAACGACTAGAAGATAAGTGTAAACCGACTAAAAGAAAAATGTAAACTGACTAGAAGATAAATGTAAACCTACTAGAAGATCGATGTAAACCTACTAGAAGATAAATGTAAACCAAGTCCGACTAATATATAAATGTAAACCGACTAGAAAATAAATCTAAACCAACGAGAAGATAAATGTTAACCGACTAGAAGAAAATGTAAACTGACTAGAAGATAAATGTAAACCGACTAAAAGATATATATATGTAAACTGACTAGAAAATAAATCTAAACCAACAAGAAGATAAATGTAAACTGACAAGAATATAAATGTAAACCGACCACAAGATAAATGTAAACTGACTAGAAGATAAGTGTAAACCGACTAGAATAAAAATGTATACTGACTGGAAGATAAATTAAACCGACTAGAAGATAAATGTAAACCTACTAGAAGATCAATGTAAACCTACGAGGAGATCAATGTAAACCGAATAGAAGATAAATGTAAACTGACTAGAAGATAAATGTAAACCTACTAGAAGATCAATGTAAACCAACTAAAAGATAAACGTAAACCAACTAGAAGACGAATGTAAACCTACTTGGAGATAAATGTGAACTAGCTAGTACATAAATTTAAACCAAATTTTAAGTCACACTGTATTTCTTCCAATCAAAACCGGACTTCCTCACAAGTATCTCTGATTTAAAAGGCAGTTTGTTTCTGATTTATTACACCATCAGGAAATTTGTGTGTTTACATACAGCACACGATATACTGAATGAAGAATGGTGGTTAACATTCTTATAAAGGAAAGGGACATTTCTGCTCTAGGTTAGTTGGGTCATTTTACAGATCCTAATTCAGAAAATAATTCAGAACATTATTCAGAACAGAATTCAGAACATAATTCAGTACAAAAATCAGAACAGAATTCATAACATAATTCAGAACATAATTCAGAACATAATTCAGAACATAATTCAGAACAATATTCAGAACAGCATTCAGAAATAATTCAGAAAAGAATTCAGAACAGAATTTAAAATGGAATTAAAAAAAATATTCAGAGCAGAATACAGAACAAAATTCAGAACAAAGTTCAGAACAGAATTCAGAACAATATTCAGAACATAATTCAAAACAGAATTCCGAATAGATTTCCGAACAGAAATCAGAACAGTATTCAGAAAAGGTTTCAAAACAGAATTCAGAACAATATTTAGAACAGAATTTAGAACAGAATTCAGAAAATATTCAGAACAGAATTTAAAACAGAATTGCAATTTGTCAATTCTCTAAGAAAAGAGATTTACTCCACAACCATTATTACTCCACAACCAATAAAAGCCTGTTTTAGGTTTAAGGAAAAGCAAACTGTTTTTTCAGATAATATAACAAATATTTGTTGAAAAAAAAAATAACAGAGAAACAATGAAAAATAGTGTTCTCGAGCTAGGATTTCAAGAATATAAAAACAAATATCTTCCAACCTTCTAACCTTAACTTTTAGAATCCTTAATTGCTTTCGGTTAAAGACATTACCAATTAAATATTTTGTTTTTTAACAGTTACGACATTTTAAAAAATATTTTAAAGTTTATCTAAAACTTACTATATAGCTTCTGGTGTGGTGGTGTACAGTGTCGGGTTCACTGCAACCTGAAGGGAAACTATTAACAAAGGAATGGAGTCTTTGCCACAAACTCTGAATTTCTACTCTCTATATCTGAGCAACCGAATTTTGTGTACGTTAGATATTTCAAACTATGAATTATGAGATATCAAATAATCTAAGTTTGAGATGTTAAAGGTTTTGTAACAAAGAGTCAGTTCCTTCGTCAAGATAGAAAAAAATGTGATAAATAAGTCAAGAATGAATAGGATGAATAAGTCAAGAATGAATGTGATAAATAAGTCAAGAATGAATAGGATAAATAAGTCAAGAATGAATGTGATAAATAAGTCAAGAATGAATGCAAGAAAACAGTCAAGAATGAATGCGATAGAGAAATCAAGAAGGAATGCAGTAAAGTAGTAAAGAATTAATGCAATGAATAAGTCAAGAAAGAATGCAATAAATCAGTAAAGATTGAATGCAATAAAACAGTAAAGAATGAATGTTATAAAGCAGTAAAGAATGAATGCAATAAAGCAGTCAAGTATGAATGCAAAAAAGCAGTAAAGAATGAATGCAATAAAGCAGTAAAGAATGAATGTTATAAAGAGTGAAGAATGAATGTAATTAACAGTCAAGAATGATTGCAATAAAACAAACAAGAATGACTGCAATAAAGCAATCATGAATGAATGTGATAAAGAAATTATGAATGAATGTGAAAGAATGCGTGCAAGAAAGCAGTCAGAAATGAATGCAATAAAAAAGTCAAGAACAAATGTAATGAAACAGTCATGAATTATTGCAATACAGCAGTCAAGAATGAATATGATGAAGCAATCAATAATTCAAGCAATAAAGCAGTCAAGAGTGCGTGAAAAAAAGCAGTCAGAAATGAATGCAATAAAACAAAAAGAATGGATGCAATAAAGTAGTAAAGAATGAATGCAATAAAGCAGCAAAGAATGAATGCAATAAATTAGTAAAGAATGAATAACACAATAAGGCAGACATAAAGAAATGAAAGAAAGGAGGCAACAAAAGATAAAATGATGATGGAGTCTATTTTTGTTGCGTAACGGTGTCAAGAATGAATGAGTTAGTTGAGTTCATGTTTGCAAAATTAATCAAATATATTTATTAAAAGAACCTGCGATTCAAACCCCGGGCTGATATCTATTTCATTGACTGACATCAAGGGTTGATCTAGATGATGCTGAACAGACATCTTAAACCCTTCACTAGGTTTTATCTAAAGTAGTAAATGTACTGAACTGTATTTTAATTAAAGCCTTCACTAGGTTTTATCTAAAGTAGCAAATATACTGAACTGTAGTTTAATCAAACCCNAAACTGAACTGTATTTTAATTAAACCCTGCACTAGGTTTTATCTAAAGTAGCAAGTAAACTGAACTGTATTTTAAAGCCTTCACGTGTTTTGTTTTTTCTAAATTACTGGGTTTCCACACAGAATCAGACTTTTGTTGGCAACCTGAATCTCTTGAAAAATCAATCAATATGTTCTTTACATACAAATATACATAGTATTTAATCTATATATATAAAATAAATTTATAAACTATAATATATATATGCTTGAGATTTTAAAAATACACAGAAAGTTAATCATCTATTTATGTAATATATAAATATATATATATATCAGTTGAAACGCAACAATCTTCTTATAACATTTTATTCATAAACAAATTGTTTAATGCTTTCATGCAATCATCAGTATCAATGATTTGAGAATTTTTCACAGATATATATATATATATACCTGGTACATGTAGTCAAAGGTTTCTGCATCCAGCATCATTGTAAATCCATTAGTTTTTCCAACCTTTAATTATTTCAATTTATTTCTAAGGGACTGTAAGCGAAATCTAAAGTGTCCCTTCATTTATATAGAGTGGCATTATGGCATGCCTGTTCACAAAGGTATACCCTTAAAAACCTTGTCAATCAATTATGAATCAGATATCTACATGTGTATAATTTTGTAAAGAGATTGTCAGACAAAACTATCTAAGTAGTATCGGATTATCAAGCTATTTAATGAAGCCGATGAAAATAAATATCTTAAAATATGAGAAGTAAAGTTCACCAAGCAGGTCTGAGCTGTACAGCAAATCCTGGCCTACAATGTTTTTTAAAAACACATTTTTCCAAAATGGGAAATCGGAGAAACTGTCAACAAAAGAGAATAATAAAGAATAAAGAAGGAAGATATGATAACATGATATATAATTTAAAAATTAAAATTTATTAAAAAATAACACTTATCAAGATAAAAAATAAAGGTTTCAAGGGTACTATGGTAAATCGATCATATCCCCTTTTAAACGGAGGGCCACGTAAAGGGAGTGTTCGCCATAAATGAAAAGGGGTCATGGCTTACGTCGAAAATATTCGATGGTGATGGCCACTAATCTTACTTTTATCTTTTGCGTCTATATGAAAAAAATTGTTGAAATCGACACATACCGAAGAACGTGGCGTCCATACAAATTTAATTCCATACAAATCATCCAGATATTACAACCTATAATTATCGATTTTTTTTCGACGCATGTGTATAAAGTTGATACTTTATCATATTTTTGATTTTTTATGATCCGCGAGTTACTTTTAATAACATTTATTCCTGTGCCGAAGATTTTTGATAATGAAGACGACATTTTCATATTTTCCAAGAATGTTCAAAATCTAGCACCAGCTGTGATAACATGTTGTAAGCGAAATATTAATTTTAAAAAGTCAAAATAATATGAAATATCAACTATAAACGAAAGCGTCGAAAAAAATAGGTTGTATACTATCTGAATGATTTGTTTGGAATTAAATTGATTTTTTAACGATAGAAGTAAGATTAGTAACAATCACTATCAAATATTTTTCGACGACATTTTTCGCAAAAATTGAGGATTAATATCTGAATAAAAAAGATTAACTTTATAATTGAATAGGTTTGGGATTCTTCTAAAGATTTTTGAACTATGGTTTCTCTTGCAAATAAAAAGATATAATTTTCCTGAAAAAAAAACAACTTTATATTTGAATAGGTTTGGATTCTTCTAAAACTTTTCTAACTATGGTTTCTCTTTCAAATAAATATAAATAATATTCCTGGTTTTTCATGTAAAACTTAGCTCCAGGTTGTTCAATCCAACTGTGTGTAGGATACCTTAGCTCCAGGTTGTATAATCCAACAGTGTGTATAGAATACCTTAGCTCCAGGTAGTATACTCCAACTGTGTGTGTAGAATACCTTAGCTCCAGGTTGTATAATCCAACTGTGTGTATAGGATACCGTAGCTCCAGGTTGTATAATCCAACTGTTTGTATAGGATACCTTAGCTCCAGGTTGTATAATTCAACTGTGTGTATAGGATACCGTAGCTTCAGGTTGTATAATCCAACTGTGTGTATAGGATACCGTAACTCCAGGTTGTATAATCCAACTGTGTGTATAGGATACCTTCGCTCCAGGTTGGATAATCCAACTGTGAGTATAGGATACCTTTGCTCCAGGTTGGATAATCCAACTGTGAGTATAGGATACCTTAGCTCCTGGTTGGATAATCCAACTGTGAGTATAGAATACCTTAGCTCCAGGTTGTATACTTCAACTGTGTGTGTAGGATACCTTGGCTCCAGGTTGGATAATCCAACTGTGAGTGTAGGATACCTTAGCTCCAGGTTGTATAATCCAACTGTGAGTGTAGGATATCTCTGGGTACTCAGGTCCATACAGAAGTTTTCTTTCCCAACTCAAACCAGATAAACGGGGATCGAAAGTCACCTGGCATCAAAATTAAGTTTTATTTTCAAATATTCAAACAGAATGCTAGAGTTGTTTAAAAATCTTTTTAAATAAATCGTAACAGTTTCATTGTTTTTATTTTAAACTGTCTCTTACTTTATTTTAGAATACATAACACTAGTGTACCTGCCTACCTGGGGTCTATAACACTAGCGTACTTTCCNTATAACACTAGTATACCTAGGGTTTATGACACTAGCATACCTGGGGTTTATAACACTAGAATACCTGGGGTTTATAACACTAGTATACCTGTGGTTTATAACACTGGTATACCTGGGGTTTATAACACTGGTATACCTGAGGTTTATAACACTAGTATACCTGAGGTTTATAACACTGGTATACCTGAGGTTTATAACACTAGTTTACCTGGGGTTTTATGATAGAGCAGAATCCGAAGTCTGTTCCAAAGAATGGGAGAAAACTAGTTGTATTTACGGACAATATTTCAGAACCGAACCTGGAAATCATATTAAAATTAAAATTACAGAAAGAGGAAAATTTTCAAAATTTATCTATCCTCATATTCCATCTATCTATCTATCTATCTATCTATCTATCTATCTATCTATCTATCTATCCTCATATTCCATCTATCTATCTATCTATCTATCTATCTATCTATCTATCTATCTATCTCTATATCTATATCTATCTATCCTTATATCCTATCTATCTATATATCTATCATTATATATATATATATATCTATCTATCTATCTATCTATTTATCTTTCTATCTATTTATCTATCTATCTGAGTGTACCTGGCAGAAATGAACGGTGTATCCCCTGGATGGTCTACGGCAAGATCTCGAATATAATCAAAAGTTTTGATAAACTCTTTGAAAGTAGATCTGAAAACAGATTCCATTATTTTCGGGTCATAAATGTATAGATATTAATAGAATTTGACCCTCCCCTCTACCTTCAAGCACCTCTGCTCCTTTAGTAAAAGTAAATTCAACCTATTTGAAGCATAAAGTCGAACCGCGTCAACCTTGTTGAACCGGCTAGTTCTGTCCATAGAGCCAGGTACAGTACAAACTGGGACCGGAAAGGTTAACCCGGCTCGGAAATTCAAATGTACAACGGTTGCCCGACGCCCGTGCCTTGGATATCTTGTACCTGTAAAAACAAAAGATTTTGCCGAATTTCAGGCTCCTCGATCTAATATCCGTGACCGCAACCGCAATTAATATGTCGAATTTGGTTTCAAATTTGGAGCCGGTGAACTTAAGGCCCATATTTATGTTTTTTGAAAAAAATGTCTCTTGCATTTGTAAATTAATCAATTTTTTAAAAAAACCTGCGAAAAACTTGTCTTTTCTAAATGTTGTTTTAATATCCAAAACTAATTCTTTGCAGTGCAGTGGTAAAAATTGATCATTCCCATAGATATACAAATCAGGCTAAACCATTTTCACAATATTTTGAACCGCAATATAACGGATATGTGTGAACTAACCACTATTCTTTTCAGTCTGTTAAAAAATAGTATTTTTAAACCTAGTTTTGCCATTAATAAGATATTTAATGTCCTTTCTATTCTTCGTATTTTTCAAGAGAGAAAAAGAAAGAATATTTTTTTTGGCTAAAACAATAAAAACATGTTTATTCCAATTCATCCTAATGAACAACATGTTTATTCCAATTCATCCTAATGAACACCATCAATCGATAAAGCTTATAGATAAATAATTATGATTTATCTGTCGATTTATTAAGAAATGGTTGAAATTCTTTTATCTGAACTAATGAAGTTCTGTTTACATTTATTTAGTATTATAGTTAGGAAAAAAATATTTTTTTAATCCAATTCTTGTGAAATTTCAAATTCTCAAATTATTTCAATCTATTCATTAAATTTTAAATTCTACTTTTCATTTTTAATAACCAAATCTTTAAAACTTTATTCTTACTGGAGAGGTATAGTTTATGGTTTGAATATTGATTTAAAAAGTAAATGCATAAAAACAGCTTTCTCAATTTTAACTAATTTGGTTAAAATCATGGTCATCATTAGTTATTGTTAATATTATTATTATTTTCATTAATATCATATTTATTTTTATTTATTGTTATCATTTATTAATATCATTACTATTGCTAATAGCATTATTATTAGTATAGTACATCCAACTACCTGAACTTCTCCCAATTCTCAAACTTTTCACTAAAACAAACATTCATTTTTATTCATATTTAAAGAGTTTTCACTTATCAATTTTAAAGAGTATTTTACACTTTTTAAAGTTTTGCAAAACAAAGAAAATAAAATCAAAAACGAGTATATAAAACAAAAATGCAATTAAAAACAGATAAAGAGCAAAATGTAAAAACGACATGTCATTGTCAAAAAGTGGAACTTTGGAAGTTACTTATTTTGATTTATTTTAATTTGAAATCATAAAGATTTTTTAAAATCAAATCAAATAAATAAAATGTTATTGTTCCTGATATTTTGGTTAGATGGGTCCTCCATATCCAGTGTACTTGTATCAGAGTACAGATGCCAGTGTAGAATCAACTTTTGTACAACATCTTTCCTAAATTGTAGAATTGTTTCAGAGATAAGAGAGTACAGATTTCTATTTAAGGCTAAAACACAGACTGGTTAGGCAGAGCAGGCCTATAGTGTCCGGCACGCCATGCTACCGTTCCATGTAATGTTTTTTGACTGACATCTCACGGCCATTTGTTGCATTCAGGGGTTAAGTTATACATCTTTTAACAAAATACTCCAATTATAAACCTAAAACAGAACATTTATGAATATTGTCTATTTTTAAAGATTTTGCATTTCCTATTCAAGGATCCTTAAATGTCCCTGAATACAGATGTCTCCTGATTGGTCGTGTACAGTACTTGTACACAATAGAACAAGCTGTGGAAACTATCGCATATTATAGGTGTGAATCGATCTCTGTAACTCTCTTATCTCTGGGCTAGAATATCCAATATTTTCCACAGCAGGTTCGATTGTGTACAACTGGAGTACACGACCAATAAACAGACGTCTTTATTCAGGAATATTTAAGGATCCTATAGATATTAAATACAAAACCTTCAAAATTAGACTAATTAATAAATTTTATGTTTTAAAAATGGTAAAACAAGTTCTAAATATGTATTGTATGTAACAAGTAGCTGTCAGATGGCAATCAAAACCTTTCGTGGGGTCAAAAATCATTATATTAGAACTGAAACAAATCTGTTTCATAAATTCAAGTGTTTGTTTATGTTTAAAGAATCTTGCGCTTTGCCGCGTAGCATAACCAGAGTTCGCTGCAGGTACGAGTTATCTCCAGGCATCACACCGCTACAACAAAAGGCCTGATTAGCCTAGCCAATGAGAGCATATGAGCGGTTTGTATATATATAGTCTGTGAATTGGAATATCAGATGCGCAACTAGGGTTGTTTGCTTGGGAAGTTGGGGTGGGGAAGGGATAAAACTTTTGTTTGTTTAGAATTTGGGATTTCCCAGGTTTTATTTAAAAAAAAAACTTTTACAGGTGGAAGGGCCATGAATGTTAAAATATCCATGCCGTCAACTTTGATGGTAACCCTATATAATGAATATATAATGAATTCTATAAAATTAAATCAAAATCTATTGCACTGGAATGTCTACCAAAGGAACAGTGGAAACCATGTAAATGCCGATATTAACCAGATCATAATAAAATTTAAGTATCATAATTCATATATTATAAAAACAAACTATGTAGATTATGTTCTTGAATCAACTATTTGCGCCCATCTTTGATTTTAACTTTTAATTCTATCTGCGGTATTTTCTCTTCTTAAATTATCGAACAATGAAAAAAATTCGCGGATTTGTTAACGTCCTTCCCCCCCCCTCCCCCCGACCAATGCCTGATCTTTTATTGGTCCAAAAATTGCTAATTAAAAATGACAATGTCTGACCTCATGGCCAACTCCGTGATGATCATCTTCTCCTCCTGGGTCAGAGAACTTGTTCTTCCGGAGTAGAAGGTCTGCAGGAACAGTTCAATATGGGAGGAGTTAGATACACCCAGACTCTAGAACATGAACTATAGTTCAATATGGGAGGAGTTAGATACACCCAGACTCTAGAACAAGAACTTTAGTTCAATATGGGAGGAGTTAGAAACACCTAGACTCTAGAACAAGAACTATAAATCAATATGAGAGGAGTTAGATACACCCAGACTCTAGAACATGAACTATAGTTCAATATGGGAGGAGTTAGATACACCTAGACTCTAGAACAAGAACTATAGTTCAATATGAGAGGAGTTAGATCGATACACCTAGACTTTAGAACAAGAACTATAGTTCAATATGGGAGGAGTTAAATACACCCAGACTCTAGAACAAAAACTATAGTTCAATATGGGAGGAGTTAGATACACCTAGACTCTAGAACAAGAACTATATTTCAATATGGGAGGAGTTAGATACACCCAGACAATAGAACAAGAACAATAGTTCAATATGGGAGGAGTAAGAAACACCTAAACTTTAGAACAATAACTATAGTTCAATATGAGAGGAGTTAGATACACCTAGACTCTAGAACAAGAACTATAGTTCAATATGAGTGGAGTTAGATACACCCAGACTCTAGAACAAGAACTATAGTTCAATATGGGAGGAGTTAGATACACCCAGACTCTATAACATGAACTATAGTTCAATATGGGAGGAGTTCGATACAACCAGACTCTAGAACAAGAACTATAGTTCAATATGGGAGGAGTTAGAAACACCTAGACTCTAGAACAAGAACTATAGTTCAAATGGGAGGAGTAAGATACACCCAGACTCTAGAACAAGAACTATATGGGAGGGGTGATAAATACTTGTAAGTTTATGATTTTTTGTGTGTCACAGATATTTTTGTTCTTATTTCTTCTCTCCTCTCTAGGTTCTTCTGTTAAATGTTAAAGAATATTGACTTCCATCCTTCTTAAGAAATTAATAATAAAATCTATTGAAAAATAAAACTCTTATCATACAATGATTCAGCAGCTCAGAAGCAATACAAAGATTAAACATTATTTTCTTAAAAATAATAACTCTGAAAAAGATTAGATTAGGCGGGGAGGGGGGGGGATGGTTTGCACTGTGTTAAACTATTCTTTAAATCTTTGGAACCCAACCTCGCCTGTAGTTTTTTTTTACAAAAAGGTTCGACCCAAATGGGGAAAAATTTATTATTCATATGATACCAATGAGACATTTTTACGATTTAGAATTATTAAATAAGAGGGTAAAGTCATTTGTAATATATCACCAGTTGTTGCAGTCAGCAGAAGATTCGTTTTTTACCAATATTTTATAGCCCAGAGAAAACACGTAATTGACTAATTTGATGTTTAGGAACATATTTCTGAAAAGAAATTAACTATGAAAATCTTTGGAAGCCATAGTAGAACCGTAGAGTCGATTATTTCATTATCATCATTACCTAAGCTGTTTCTGTATTTTTATTCACAGATTTCTCCAAAATGTCAGATATCTTCAAAATCAAAATAAAGAAAACCTCCTTATAGCAACCCTAGCTGAAAAATGTTTTTTACATCTTAATATCGTCCACGTTATTAAAAAACTATAAAAAAATGTTTCTTCTGTTGACTGAAACAATGCTAAAATAATACAAACAACTTACACCGTTAAAATGTCTCATCGATATCAAATGAATTCAAAAGTTTTCTTTATAATACTGCATGTTCTCAGTTTAAATATGTTACATATCCGGTATCTCCCTTCAAAAACATTCTCTTGGTTCTACCGATTTCCTGAATGAAATTTGACTCTAGGGTTTATAAAATATGAGTTATTATATACATGTTTTTTTTGTAAGTTAAAACATTTATTTGATATTGATGACTTAAAAAAAATCCGAAGTACAAAATTGAATTTCAGATAATTTACTCAGAATCAGATAAACTCTTTTTAAACACGACAGAGGATTACTTAAAATGTCCTCGACACAAAAAATGTCACTTACCCTGAATAGCGATTTTCTAATCTGGTTTATACTGCACAGGATTACAGACGGGAAGTATACGTCTGTCAGGGGTGCAGTGGTAGTGTCTGTAAATAGAATAATATACTGGTTTATACTGCACAGGATTACAGACGGGAAGTATACATCTGTCAGGGGTGCAGTGGTAGTGTCTGTAAATAGAATATTTTATACTGGTTTATACTCTACAGGATTACAGACGGGAAGTATACATCTGTCAGGGGTTCAGTGGTAGTGTCTTTAAATAGAATAGTTTATACTGGTTTATACTCTACAGGATTACAGACGGGAAGTATACATCTGTCAGGGGTGCTGTGGTAGTGTCTTTAAATAGAATAGTTTATACTGGTTTATACTCTACCGGATTACAGACGGGAAGTATACATCTGTCAGGGGTGCTGTGGTAGTGTCTTTAAATAGAATAGTGTATACTGGTTTATACTGCACAGGATTACAGACGGGAAGTATACATCCGTCAAGGGTGCAGTGGTAGTGTCTGTAAATAGAATAGTTTATACTGGTTTATACTGCACAGGATTACAGTCGGGAAGTATACATCCGTCAGGGGTGCAGTGGTAGTGTCTGTAAATAGAAAAGTTTATACTGGTTTATACTGCACAGCACTACAGACGGGAAGTATACATCTGTCAGGGGTTCAGTGGTAGTGTCTGTAAATAGAATAGTTTACACTGGTTTATACTGCACAGGATTACAGACGGGAAGTATACATCTGTCAGGGGTGCAGTGGTAGTGTCTGTAAATAGAATAGTTTATACTGGTTTATACTGCACAGGATTACAGACGGGAAGTATACATC
>NW_019397957.1:18797-57122 GCF_000591075.1 Eurytemora carolleeae
TATTGGTTCCTAGCCACAGTTTTTTAATGCCTGAGTGGATTATTTGTTATATTTGTATGATTTTCACTCAAAGCTTTTTCTGTGGGTTTATTAAACTTGTTTAGATTGAAGGCTCAGAGAAATAAACGTTCGGAACCTTACTATCTTCCTTTTTATTATGAAGAGCGTTGAGAGAAGGGAGTCTTACGATCCAATCCTGAGAAATAAAACACGGTACATATATTAGGTCTTTAGGGAAATCGCTAAGTAGCGAAACAGGACATTTCATGTATAGGGCAGTTCATATATAGAACATTTCATGGATAGGACATTTCATTGATAAGGCATTTCATGTATAGGACATTTCATGGATAGTAAATTTCATGGATAGGAAATTTCATGGATAGGACATTTCATGAAAAGGACATTTCATGGATAGGACATTTTATGGATAGGACATTTCATGGATAGGATATTTCATGGATAGTACATTTCATTGATAGTACATTTTATGGATAGGACATTTCATGTATAGGACATTTCATGGATAGTACATTTCATGGATAGTACATTTCATGGATAGGACATTTCATGTATAGGGCAGTTCATATATAGGACATTTCATGGATAGGACATTTCATGGATAGGACATTTCATTGATAAGGCATTTCATATATAGGACATTTTATGTATAGGGCATTTCATAAATGGGACATTTCATGGATAGGACATTTCATGGATAGGACATTTCATGAAAAGGACATTTCATGGATAGAACATTTTATGGATAGGACATTTCATGGATAGGACATTTCATGGATAGGAAATTTCAAGGATAGGAAATTTCATGGATAGGACATTTCATGAATAGGACATTTCATGGATATGACATTTCATGGATAGTGCATTTCATTGATAGTACATTTCATGGATAGGACATTTCATGTATAGGACAGTTCATATATAGGACATTTCATGGATAGGACATTTCATTAATAAGGCATTTCATGTATAGGACATTTCATGGATAGTACATTTCATGGATAGGACATTTCATGGATAGGACATTTCATGAAAAGGACATTTCATGGATAGGACATTTCATGGATAGGACATTTCATGGATAGGACATTTCATGAAAAGGACATTTCATGGATAGGACATTTCATGGATAGGGCATTTCATAGATAATGAAATTTCATAGAAAGGGCATTTTATAGCTCTTCTAGCTTGGATTTGTTGCACAAGTTTGAGAAAAGCAAATACATCCGGTAACACATCAGAAATTAAAAACATCGTTGTTTTTCCCAATAGCTCTTCGAGAACAGGAGTTCTGATTGAAAACATGTAAAATTTCAATCTTACCTTAAATTTCAATTACACCTTAAATTTGCATTAGTTTGACGTGGCCAACGGCATTTTACAAATTATTACATAAAAACTGAAAAACTAAAAAAGTGTTTTAAAATGTATAGTTTAATGCGTTTTCTAAGATTCTATATACATAAACAACTAAAGGAGTTTATCTTGATTGGGCCAATGATATTTTAACTTGTTGAATCACTGTTTATATTTACAATTTACAACTTTTACAAACCCTATTCCCTTCCCCTTGGACATTCTCTCATTTATGTACGTTATACAATGTACATTGTACATACAACGAACATACTTGTAGAAAGCGAAAATTTTGCGAACGAGCGAACTTTTTTGTAAAAGAGGGTGTCGATCAGAATAAATGAGCGACAGACGAACGAAATGGATCGTTCAGAAAAATGAAAAAAATATCGTTTTTTAAAAACGAACAAAAAACACAAAAACGTGCGTTTTAAAATAATTCGAACGAACTTGAAAAACCGATTTTTTTTACTGAATGAATGAATTTTCCAAAATATTTGGAATAAAACTTTCGTTTTTTTCTGAAAGAACGATTTTTTAACTGACATTTTAAAAAAAAGATTGAGGTTTTTTACTGAACTAACAATTTTATTGAACGAACGATTTTACAGTGATCCAAACTTTGTCAAATCTCGCGCAAAAAATCGTTGAAAATTTTGACGTTATTCCTGAAAAACTAAAGCTTAAAACAAATGTCATTTAAACCTTGCCTGTTTAGGACTAAGAAAAAGTATAAGTGAGTTGGAAAGGTGAAACCAAAGGCCAAGATGATGCGACACTTTAATGTTGATCCAGTCTTGAAAATTTTCAAAGTGCAGTCTTGATATTTTTTAAAAAATAAATTGAAAAAAGTGCTGGCTTGCCCAGCCCTAACCATGCAGCAAAGCAAAGTTTATCTTTCAAAAATATTGCTGAATAATAATCATTTATGGATTATATCTTTGTTTAATGTGGAAAACTTAAATAAAACGGATTCCTTGTACTGCATTGCAGAACACTTTCACTGGTATACAGGGTAAAAAATCGGGACATGTGTTTATTAAAGGAGTGTTCGCGAAAAATAGGCTTACGGCGAAAACTAATCGCTTATAATCGCTACTAATTTTACTTCTCCTTAACAATTTTCTCCTTATAGACGCAACAGATAGAAGTAAGAATAGTAGCGATCAAAAGCGCTTATTTTTTTGCCGTAAGATACCCCCTTTAATTTTTCGTGAACACTCCCTTTAAATTACAAATTTTCATAAAAATCTATTCAGAAATAAAAGAGATAGAACAAAAATCCGCAAAATATCTACACCAAAGATTACAAGATGAGTATGTGTTGTTAACTTTGAATTATATATATTTTCAATCATATTTTCAATATTGAAATTGTTGCAAGATACACTTTTCTTTTTTTAAAGAAACACTTTTGAATAGAAAAAGCCAAACATTTGCTTTATAGAGATTTATTTCTTCTTTTTCAAAAAAATGTTTTGCACTTGTTTCACTTTATTGCAGTGTTTTTAAACTAAAACGCCCTGCACACATTTTCATAGCGTTTTGTAAAACAACTCTTTTTTTTAGAACTAAAAAAATTATCGCGAAAAGGAATTTGTTATTCATCAATAAAGATACATATCCAATAAGCATAAATCATCCTACAATGCGCCTCGGTATGCATTAAAAAACAATTAAATGTTGTACAGAGCCAATAAACTTTAATACTAGGAAGATTCCAAATGATGTAAAAAGTAACTGAATTGAATTTTAAACAACTTGTATAAACAAATGTGTGCAAATAAGATGGGGAATGGTGACATAATGGTATTAAGTTTGAATTACGAAGCAATTGGCCAACATTTTATGTGTTTACATTATGCAATGAAATAAGTAGGACAGCGAACGAAAAATAAAATTCCCTCTATAAAGAATTATATCTTTCTCAAAAAAGGCATAATTAAAAAAAATTAACTGAAAAAAATGCTTTTAAAAAAATTGAAATATGAATTAATGATAAAAAAATTTTAGATTCCCTCTTGTCAAATTTTATGAAATTAAAAAAAAAAAATTTATTTTGTCTCTGGTTTCTTTGTAAAATATTTGCTAGATGAGGTTGTTTTTGTTAAATTTGGTTAAAATGTGAAAATAAGTGGCTTTATTAACTATTCAAACTAGATGTTAACACTCATCCATCCAAATAATTTTTAAAACTCAGGTTTCTGAAACAATAGCCACAACTACTAATTTACGAATGCCTATATCTTTCAAACCTAGATGTTATTATTAAACAAAATTCAAAATTTGAAATATCTCTCGGTGATTTGAACAATCGATGAGTATTTTTCCAATTGCTAGGCCTTAAAAGGCCTTTAAAATTGCGATACTTAAAAGTCAACCCTCTGTCTTGAAAATTGATGCAATTATTCATAGCACACTGAATCTATGTGATCTGTGGTCTACGACGTCAGATTGCATGGATATTGGGATAAGAAAACTAGAATTTTCTCAGAAAATAAGGTACCTTAAAGGTGTCTAAACAAAAAGTTAATTTTTGATCGATTAAAAATAGAATTGGTGTTCCCGATAGTTTTCCGGTGGTGCAAATAATTCCCTAGAGCCTAGACCATAAAAAAATATTTTCTCCGAGAATCTAAATCTTATGCATCCCAATCTAGACAGAAATGGAAGGTTCTAGGACGAATTATCGACATGCCTTCGTGACCTCGTAGCTCCTCTATTTGTTAATACTTATTATCCAATTCAAAACTTTTTGATTCTTCTCAGCAAGGATGTAATGCAAGGAAAGTTATTTCAGAAGTGAACACATCTTTTGTACTGCAGTGTACTGTCTCTGGGCGGTAATGTAAACACAAGACGGATGTCAAAACCTGACATGGGATCCATCTTTCACATAAAAAAATCAATGAAATATTCTGGTCATAGGAAACTATTATGTGAATAATCAAAATTATCAAAATTTAATGCTTTTAGCCTCCTCGGATACTAAACTAGACAGGGTAAATATAATTTCCTTTCTTGGGTCTGATACATTTATTTAGATTTAAATCTAACAAATTGAAAAAAAGAATATCAAAATAACCTCTTTCGATATAATTTCTTAGCAACCCATTCTTGAAACCCAGTTCACGAGACTGGGTTTCATAACTGTACCCCGTCTTAAGTTTTGGGCTCAGTATGGCAACCTTTGTGCCTTTGTGCAATGTGCATTGCGCTTACTTCAATGTACCCTTTTAGGTGCGTTTTTAGTTTAGTGCGTAAATAAAGAAATAACTTTCTTAAATTTGACTTCTTTATTCTTTATTATACCATTGTTTTGATGAAAAATATATTCACTACACTTTTAAAGATTAGTTTGTGGAAAACAGTAGAAAATATTGAGTCCTTGATTTTGATAAATGTTTCCCACACAGGACACACTGGACTAACCAGAGCATTCGGTTTCTTCTATTTTAAATCAAACCTTGTTTTGGTCTATAATTCAACAATCTTTTACCTTACGGATTTGTTTATTCTATACTTTTTATTCAAAATACATATGCCGACAAAATATTTTTTATGAAAAAAAGCTATATAAATTATGTTTAATAGTCAAATTGTGATTGAAAGTCACAGCTTTCTGGAATATTGACAGAACCGTTAAGTCCATGTGAGGATGATACTTAATGACGACTTAAAACTCTTTGGATGCAACGATTTAAAGGTTAAACCTTTCTGGTCTGGGGAGGGGTCAATTTTACCCCCCCCCCCCCATCGTTTTTTATGCGATAACTTAAAACAATTTTGAGCTAGGAAGCTCAAATTTTCTGGTTTTCGAACTAACTAGAGCTGGGCTTTTATACCTACGGCCGGAGTCCTCAGGCATGCTGCCTACATGCCTTATTTTTTACCTACACCAGACTAAGTCTATATTTAGACCTACTTCCAGGCATTGCATGGATTTAAACATTGTATAGCTCTTTGGAAAGTTTCTAACAAAAGCAAAGAAATTTTGCACAGAGTTTTGCACAGACGCCACTAAAGGGAATTTGCACATTTTCAGTTTTTCTTGAATACACATTTAGGTTTTAAAATTTTGCAAATGTTTTTGCACATTTGAATTTGCTGGGTCAAGGGCTTTTCACAAATGTGTAATTTCTTGCAATTTGTGCAATTTTTTGTTTGCACATTTTTTGCTTAATGACCAGATTTAGCAATAAATATTTGGATTTTTGTGAATTTGTCATTTATTTTCAGTTTATCGAGGTAGAGCCCAAAGGCTTTTCACATGTTATAGATTTGTATATAACAATAAGAAAACAGAGTAGGGGGGGGGGGGTCAATGTGACCCTTCCCCCAAGGGAGCCAGCCAGTTTACCAGACGTCATTTAGGCCAAATAGGGTAAATTTTGGGTGTTTGCTCTTATTGCACTCTTTGAATGGTATTTAAAAAGATTATATATTATAGTCCGGGCTCTGGATTAGCAAGATATTGCTAGTTTAGTTTTTATTACCTATAGTTGTAACTACAGTGCTCTTTGTGAAGTCTACTATTGAAGCATGAAGGAACAATGCAGCTACACCTAAATTAGATTAATTTAAATATATATATGATGTAATGTGTTTTCAGCTGCATAGGAAAAATCTAGTGAACTATTTTTTTACATATCAAGATGGAAAACAATTTTTTTAAATATGTTTCGTTCTAAAAAAATACTTCGAGTAATTTCTCACAAGCAGCCAGCCACTGGGTTCGCTAGACAAGCTGGTACGAGAACATGTTTACACAAGACCAAAAAATCCTTGTTCCGGTTCGGATCATGCAAGGTTAGGACCCATGTGTCCTAGTCTTACCATCCTTGATTCTAGCAATTCTATAAGTTATAATTTTCAAGAGAAATATTGTCCAAGGTTTTGAGATTATTTGTGGCAAATTTAATAAATAAAACTGGTAAGAACTAATGAGAAGTTCAAGAGATTTTAAACTGACAGCCTTGTAACTACAGTGAGAACCAGAAAATTGGGGAAAAGGAAGACGACATTATAGCAACAATTAAGTGTACTTGATGTGTTTACAAAGCAAGTAGTTTTACTTTTAACTTACTATTCACTTAACTGCACAATTCCTATGTTTCATAAACTGTGGAATGAATGTCGTCTTTGTAACTGTGGATTAAATGGCGTCCTTGTAACTGTGGAATAAATGTCGTCTTTGTAACTGTGGAGTGAACGTCGTCTTTGTAACTGTGGAATAAGTGTCGTCTTTGTAACTGTTGAATGAATGTCATCTTTGTAACTGTGGAATAAACGTCATCTTTGTAACCGTGGAATGAATGTCGTCTTTGTAACTGTGAAATTAATATTGTCTTTGTAACTGCGGAATGAATGTCATCTTTGTACTTAGTTTGAATTGAAAATGTCTCCAAGGAATTGCAATTGTTGCTACTGATGTATATCTATAAAAATGTGCAGGGCACTTTTGATTAGAAAAGTTTAGTTGCGAATCTATAGCGACCATATTCTAAAGAAATGCGGCAAGAATTCCGTTATTTTCTGGTTCTCACTGTTTAATGTATAACCATACCAAGTGAGGCGAAAACGATGAGAAGCCATAATATTTTCCCGCCAGATTTCACCTTGAAAATAAGGGAGAAAGGATTAGTATCAGGTTTTTCAATGATTAGGAAAATTGATTTTCAAAAAGTGACATTACTTTTTCAGAAAAATCATTCTTAATGTCCTTCGAACTCGAAAGAAAATTATTTTTTTTTCAAAATTATTATTTTAGGATCTAGATTTTACTAAATTAATTGCTCAACACTTTTGATATTTGTTGTTTGACATTTTGTCCTTGATTTTATTCTTAAAAATTGTTATTGATTAGCAAAAGATGATATTCTAATATATTGTACAACATACATGCTGCATTATTATATTTTTATATACAGACGTTTAAACGTTTAGTTTAGACAAGATTAAAGAAAATTTCAAAGTGTAAATATATTCAGAACAGAAAAAAGCAAATTGAATTCTGGTTTCTTTACATATCACACTCCTGTTGAAAATAGATTACGTTACAAATCATGAAAAGAGTCTGCAACCATACTTTTATATCATCATGAAAACTTCCCCCCCCCCCCAACCATATCAAATTATGTATGGTATAAGTATAAGAAACCAGTTAGGTAACTCGACCTAACCCGACCTAACCTGACCAAACACAACCTAGGGGGACTGGTCATTTTCTGACCAGTTAGGTCTCCTGACATAACTCAACCAATCTCGACCAAATCCGACCTAAGTGGATTGGTCAGGCTAAGACATGTACGAGACCAGTTTTGTAACTCGACCTAACCCGACCTAACCTGACCAAACACGACCTAGGGGGACTGGTCATGTTCCAACCAGTTAGGTCTCCTGACATAACTCAACCAATCTTGACCAAATCCGACCTAAGGGGATTGGTAAGGTTAAGACCAGTATGAGAAAAGTTAGGTAACTCAACCTAACCCGACCTAATTTGACCAAACACGACCTAGGGGGACTGGTCATGTTCCGACCAGTTAGGTGTCCTGACATAACTCAATTAATCTTGACCAAATCCGACCTAGTGGATTGGTCAGGTTAAGACCAATAATAGACCAGTTAGGTTATTCGACCTAACCCGACCTAACCTGACCAAACACGACCTAGGGGGACTGGCCATGTTCCGACCAGTTTGGTAATCTGACGTAACCCGACCTAGGGGGACTGGTCATGTGCCGACCAGTTTGGTAATCTGACGTAACCCGACCTAACCCGACCTTTCTCGACCTAATGGGACTGGTCGCGCGACGTCGTTGGTTGCTAGGGTAATTTTCTCTTCATATTGTATTTTTATAGTTGTAACAAAACTAATTGGGCAATCTTTTATAGATTCAACCCATAGCTGAAACTTTTCAGAGCACCAATATCTAAAGGGAGAGAACCTAAAAGAAGTAGAGTTTTTTTCGTTCAAGAGGTTTAGTCCTGGTTCCAATCTAACTCTATAGCAGATTATGACGAGGTTATATTCTTTGATATTTATAGCAGCCAAACTTGGTCGCGAAATACATACCTATAATTTGTATCAAATATTCAAACATATTGATTATAATCATATGGGAGACTCTATCGTAAAATATTGATGTTGGGTGTAGGAACTGTCAAACGCTCCAGGTTATAGATTTGAGTTTTATATTTTTTACAAACTCTCTTCATACCTGACTAAAGTAAACCCATCCGTTGAGACCGAACCCATTAGTTTGCTCGCAAATATCGGGTAATGTTCTAGAAAAATTAGTTTACTAAAAATTTTAAATAAGAAATTTCAATATTCACAATAAAGATTCACCGAAAATACGCTTTATATCACTTTAAACATTTTTAAATAGATCGACACAATGGTATCAACTTTTTATTTATTGTGGAATTAGCCATTAAAGGTAACCCTTCATGCAATTTGAACTGCAAAGAACAGTTTTATACAAAAATCTGAACATAATTGCAGATGATTGTAATGTGTTAGTGGACAATTTATCCAAAAATTTTGTCAAAAAAGATTTAACGTTTTCAAAGTTACCAGATGATCAGAATTGGAAAATAAATTTCATTTATGAACAGCGAGATCTAAGATCAAACAATTTCTCTGTATCAATATAATATGTTTTTTATGTACTGACTGACAAGTGATATTCTATATTTACTTATGTTCCTCGTTTAAATGATGTCTAGTCCTAATTTATTGTACCATTGTTTGTGTGCGAAATAAACTTTAATAATTATGATAATGTCAATTCTCGTTTCACAACAGTACCCTGTAAAGCTTTATCTGATCAAAATTGTAGAATTCTGATAATATTTATTTATTTCTGCTGTAGAAATGCGCAAGTCACTTTTGAAGACACCCCACAATTAAAAATAATCTGTTTTCAACTTCGTAAAGATTGATATCTAATTCATACTTGATCAGACAAAGCTTTGAGGGTACCGTTGTGAATTGAGCATTGCAATCTTTGCATGGAGGGTAATTTGAAATTACGCTTACAATCCCTTTAATTGATAATTATACAATTTTTTTTTTATAAAAGTCGATTCCTAATCCGTATGTTCCGAGTCCGAATTTAATGAATTGGAGCCGCGTATTAAGTCCGCCAAAACCCGGTTTCAATTGAGCGCCGGCTTAAATCTTGAAACATCGAACACAATTTTATGTGGAACCAACCATATTTGAGCCGCGGCTCAAATTCTTTAAATTCGGCCTCAGGTCTCATTACATGGTATTTGTGAATATAAATACCTCAAATTACTTTATACTAAATTCCTTTTATTATTACAAATCTATATTGTATTCAGATGTATAGTGTACCACAAAGTTCCAGCAATGTTTCCGTTATCTCCTTTCAGTAAAAGTTTTGCAATTTCATGGAATTTTAAGTTTTATTCTTTTACATTAAATAAAAATATTTTGTAGAACTTTGTCCAGCTGTAAACCCCTTTAATGGTCAACTTTCAGAAGTAACATTGAAGTACACTTTGACTCCTAGAAGTATGAGTTCGTGGACTGTACAATTCTTGGTGATTTTGCGTACATAAGCTATCTATGTTTATTTATTTATCTATGGTTATAGGAATCTGCAACTATTGAGATGTATATTTGGAAAGAGAAGTGTAAGTGAAAAATACAAGGATTATGATGTCTAAAGATTATATGTACAGTACAGGCACGCCCAACCGGTTTACATTTGAATCCGAGCTGGGCCAACCTTTCCAGTCCTACTTTGGACTGTACCGCAAACTTACAATTACAAAAGCGGCAGAGGAGTGTGCAGGGATTGTATGGAGATGGCAAAACAATTTTAAAATATCAAAACATTTTTCAATTAAATCACATAGAAAAAGATAATTTTAGACTGAACAGTGACAAGTAATGGGTCAACTGTTAGATGAAGATTTCCTACTGAGGTTCAATTACTTCAATGGAGAAGCATAAATGGAAGGGAACAAATTATGAAAAGGTTACGTAGCTTGTAGTGTGTACTGTGTACAGTATCTTCATGTACAGTTATTAAAAAAGTTAAAAGTTTAAGTGAAAAAAAGTATTAATGACAAAAGTATTCAAAATTCCTGTGCCATTATTAAGTGTTGTTCTCACAAAGCAAATAGTTTTACTTTTAACTTATTAATTCACTTATTAAGTTAAATGGGTCTGTTTACACTGCTCATTTTCTGTGTTTCATAAATAAAGTAATGGGTGTCCCAATAAACATGGTAATTAAGAGACGACTTGAAAGTCGTATTTGCAATATCTCCGTCAATTTTGAAGATACAAAAATGGCAGACCACATTTTGAAAAACTCAAGACCATGCGTTTTCGATATTAGATGTTTGAACTGGAATACTGCTTTAAATCTGTTCGCGAAAAAATGCCGCATGGATCGAAGATGATATAAATGTCGTCACTCAATTTCCATGTTTATTGGGACACCCTGTATATAAAGTCATTACTTGAGTCTAAAAGCCGTCTCCATATTCCAAAGGTTTTATAGGTTTCACTGTAAATGTAAGTATAAGTACGTTTAAAAGACAGTATCTGACAATTTGATAAGAAACCCGTAAACCTCCAGTTAAGAGAGTCGAATGGTTTAGTTTTGCGGAGATTCTGATTTAGAATTCTCTAGGATAGGACGGAGAATATAATCTCGAATCCGGCTCCGCGGTTTCTCTGAATACACGGAGACAGGGGCTTACGCGCGCAAAGAGTAATGTTAAAAAAACACGTCACACATGATGACCATCTCTGATCTATCTCGAAAGAATATCGGATTGAAAGATAAATTCAGTTCATTTTATGTAGCCCATTCTTTCTATGGATAGTGGTCGTGTAGTTCACGTACTTTGGGGACGATATGTTGGCCGCGATATGTCTCATGCTAAATTCTTATCTGATAGATAGATCATTTCTCTGTACACTTGACGACCAATACATCAAGTTGTCGACCAATGAAGTTTATGGAAATAACGGCCTCATAAGTTCAAAATTATGTACAGGGTGTCCCAATAAACATGGAAATTAAGAGACGACCAAAACATAGTCTTCGATTTCTGATAGTTGATAAATGAAAAATAAATGTCAAAATAAAGACTCAAAGTCTTATGAGCTTTTGGAAATGTGGTCTGCCTTCTTTGGATCTTCAAAATTGACGGAGATATTTAACATAGGAAGATTTCGTTGTGATTGAATAAAAAGAATCTTAATAGCTCTTTCAATATTGAAGGTGCCAAGTAGACTACATTTTAGAATTCCCAAGACTAGAAGTTTTGATTATTAACTGTCTTACCTGGAATACTAGAAAAAACGTATTCACGGAATAATACAACGAGATACAAAGACGATATTATAGAAGTTGTCACTTAATTCCCATGTTTATTGGGACACCCTGTATGAGCCCAAATCGAACGGGAAAGACAACTCATCACTGGAAACTAGCCAGTATTAATAATACGACTTTGCGACCTCGTTGCTCCTCTAGTTCTGATTCTACGCACGGGTATAAGAACAGCTAATTTATTTGGTTACATGTTAGCTATTTAAAACATGTTAGCTATTTAAAACATGTTAGCTATTTAAAACATGTTAGCTATTTAAAACATGTTAGCTATTTAAAACATGTTAGCTATTTAAAACATGTTAGCTATTTAAAACATGTTAGCTATTTAAAACATGTTAGCTATTTAAAACATGTTAGCTATTTAAAACATGTTAGCTATTTAAAACATATTAGCTATTTAAAACATATTAGCTATTTAAAACATGTTAGCTATTTAAAACATGTTAGCTATTTAAAACATGTTAGCTATTTAAAACATCTTTTTTCTTAACAATAGCTCTTAAATACGAGGAGTTATGACGTGAATTTTACGTTAGTTTGGCGTGCCCTCAGACCATCCCACGTCACGTGAGGAATTTTGTAATATTACGCCCAAAAGGAAAAAATTTGACACAAATTCAAACTTATAATCCCTATATCTATGCAACCAAATGTCGTAGATCTTTGATATTTCAAACTATGAATTCTGTTAGCCATAAAGTCTAATTTACAATCAAAAGTTGAAGAAAGTTTAAGCCTTAAAATGAAATGAATGAGTCCAAGAAGTGTAAGGAAAAAATGTATTTATACAGCATAAAAAGAAACAGATAATATTCGATACTACACTTATTAGAATCAAGCCGTAGCTTTTGACGGACTGTCCGCCTTTCTTCCGCTTCATCTGGCGAATCAACATTCCTCCTTCGATTTTTCGTCGATACTGTCCTCTATTCGGCTTTAGCCTGGGCAGTCCTATTCATGCCACCTCGTGGAGCGAGGTTCTTGGGTTGAGTTTAAGATAAAACATGAGTTCAACATCGACTTGGGGTTTTCATAAATATCTTAAATACATATATGCACGAGGCGGTTTATTATTCACCCTACTTCTATCGCATATACAAAGAGCAAATAAGCTGCCATGTTTATAGACTGGACTACTTGAAATCTGAGCTTAGCTTAGCGTATGAGAACTGAAATGGGTTACATCAATAGAACTATCCAATCTGAGCTTAGCTCTGGGTTGGCATGAGAACTGAAGGGGTTACATCAATAGAACTATCCAATCTGAGCTTAGCTATGGGTTCGCACGAAAACTCAAGGGGTTGCATCAATAGAACTATTCAATCTGAGCTTAGCTCTGGGTTCGCATGAGAACTGAAGGGGTTATATCAATAGAACTATCCGATCTGACCTTAGCTCTGGGTTCGCACGAGAACTGAAGGGGTTACATCAATAGAACTATCCAATCTGAGCTTAGCTCTAGGTTCGCATGAGAACTAAAGGGGTTACATCAATAGACCTATCCAATCTGAGCTTAGCTGTGGGTCGTTTTAAGAACTTAAGGGGATACGTCAATGGAGCTAGTGAGACCATGCTGGTTACACTAAGTTTGAAATATCAAAAGTTTAAACCATCAGGTTTCAAAGAAATAGCGATTGGAAAATTTGAATTTGTGGCAAAAACTCATTGAAAACAGAAGGAAAACTGAATCTGAATCGGAATATAACACCGAGCCTTGTTAAAAAATAAAATGAAGAGGAATAAATCTATTTATCATGGAAAATTATTTTTCGAGTTGGCCGGGACTGTTGACGTGAATTCGACCCTTCAATCAAAGCATGACGCAAAATTTCTCACTAGAACATCAGTATTTTGCCAATTATTTTTTGTAAACTGAAGATAGAAAAACGAGGAGTTTGTAGTTCGAAATGTAAATGCACCTAGGGTTACACAAGTATTAGTACAGTGAGAACCAGAAAACCCTAGAATATGAAGACGACTGTTAGACACAAGTTATAGCTTTTCAAGTCAAATGATCATGAGACACAGCAAGTGTGCAGTGTAAACAGACCCATTTTCCTTTATAAGTGAATTGAAAAATTACTATAGTAAAACAATTTGCTTTATAACTACATCGATTACAAGTATTGGTTTAATGTCGTCTTCCTATTCCACAGTTTTCTGGTTCTCGGAAGCAAGATAATTCAAACAGTCAAGTCATTGCATCACTTCAAAGTCAACCCTGTCTTGAAAATTGATGACTAATATTCATGGCTGCCTGGATCACAGTGACGTAATCACATTGATCCAGACTGCTATAAAAAGTCGCATGAATTTTAAAGATTGTGTCAACTTTTAAGTCCCTAAATTTACATTTTAGCACCTCAAAGCACTTGCTTCTAGCAACATTTTTTTAGAAGTAATTTAAAAAATCCTCAAAGATTTTTGAGTGAGAGTTTGCAACTTTTGGATCACTGTGTGGCAGTTCGTGAAACCATTTACTGAGACAAAATGGGTTGGATGGTCGTAAAACTGGCAATGCTTTAGCTTGTCTCATGCTTTACAAAGGAATCTAGCCTTTGCCACAAACTCTGATTTTCTAATCTTGGAAAAACAATTTCGTCTAGACTTTAAACATTTCACACCATAAATTTTTGTACAGGGTGTCCCAAAAAAACATGGGAATTCAGTGACGATTTCGATATCGTCTTTGTTATGAATTAGCAATGTAATACCTACCCGCATAGAACGGAGGGGTCTAAAATGCAGTCTTAGACGCCGGGCCGACTTCCTCAGACTCTATGTATTTGGAAAAAAATATAAAATTTCACCAAATATTTGTAACTTGAGAAATAACCATTAAAATATTTGAGCATTCCTCTCCCCATCCCTTTCTTCAAGCACCCCTCCATCGTCAGGAGCGGTCTTAAATACAAGACCCTGTTCAGTTTAAGTAGGATATCATATTTCTTCAACATGTGTTATATGTCCCAACCCCAGTCTAGGCTCTCTTCCCCATAAGTCTGATAGAAGTCTGCATTATGATCCTGTTCAAGACTCTGTTCAGTTTTATTATGTATCATATTTCTTCAACACATGGGTTGGTCCTTTCCCATGCCTCCCCTTTTGTAGATCTATCTCTAACACAGCGTCCTCCTGAGCCTCCGACAGTTTTAGAGGTCGGAGGCTGTTACTCGTTGCGCTTTCGACTAATTTTAAAATCAAAACATGTTTTAGATTTCTCAACTCCAGCTGAGTATTATTAAAAAAAAAAATTGAAAAAAAAGTCAAAATTGACGAGTTTATAACAAAAAGATTAAGATTGTCAATTTTTGTATGGTTCTTGAGATTTGTAACTTAACATAGCAGACAAAACTCTTACAGATTACAGCTTTCGCAGTAGGTATCGCTATACTCAATCAAAGAATTATTTGAAAAGACAACATCGAATTCGTCACTGAATTCCCATGTTTATTGGGGCACCCTGTATCAGGTTACGAAAATTCGAAATCTGAATTTCTTTTTGAGAAAGCTGCTCATTTTGGAAAATAGAAAAATGTAGATGATACATTAATAATTTTTCCACTATTTTTATATTTTTACAGAAAAATTTATACCTGAGAATTTACAAATGTACGTAGTAAAGAATAATGAATATAAAAAATAATGATCTCTCCTCGTTAAATAGAATTGTTTTTGTTCAATTCTGATTGGTTCAACAAAAATCTTTAGCCAATAAATAGAAACTAATTCTAACTAATTCTGGGAATTCAGTTTTAAAGAAAAAAAGTCTGGTTGTTGTGCATCTCTTTTCTTATGTTTAATGTACTAAAACATACATATTGCAAGATGATACCTCCTTGGATCATAAATATTGCATGATGATACCTCCTTGGATCATAAATATTGCATGATGATACCTCCTTGGATCATAAATATTGCATGATGATACCTCCTTGGATCATAAATATTGCATGATGATACCTCCTTGGATCGTAAAACCCACATTAAAAGAACAATTCATCTTTGCAACGGCTGTTTACAAGTAAATATTGGGACATTTTCTTTCTGTAAGTTTTTGTCACAAACTCAAATTTTCTAATGCCTGTATTCCGTTGTAACCCGATAATGGTTTAAACCTCCGATAATTAAATCTCAGACCATTTGATCTAATATTTTGATAAACAGGGAAACCCACAAAGGACGAGACTTCAAAATGTATTCTGTTTGTGACAGTGTCATTATTCTTCGCCAAATCATCAATTAAGTCCATGAAAGACCAGATGACTTAATTTGATTAAAAATTCGGTGATGATGATGGACCAAACCTCTGTAGAGTAAAAAAGTAGATGTTAGTTCCACATTTATTGAAAATATATTTCGGTCTGGGTTGGCCCTCGTCAGTTCTAACGATATAATAACCATCAAAATCGATCAAAAAAAATTATTAAAACCAAAAGAAAATAAACAAACAAAAAAGATTATTAAAAAAATGGGCTGTCAAATGGACAAAAAAGAAACTAACTCAGATCATGATATGGAAAAAAGATAGTTTGCAAATTTTCACTTTTTAAAACATGTTTTAATTTGAACATGGGATAGTCATATTTGAAGAGTTTCAATTCATCATTACAGTCTCATACTTTGTGGGTAACCCTGTATAAAAATAATACATTGAGTTGCAAAGTTAAGGTAATTAAAAATCGGAGTTTGTGGCATAATCTTAGTTCTATTATGATCCTAACTTAAGTTAAAACCTAAAAATATGATATTATGATACATATATAAACAGTTTTATATTTTTAAGTTTCTTTAAAGGTATTATTTTATCAAAGTGGCGAATTTCATGAATGTCCCATTTTTTCGTATTATGTAACATCGGTAAATGAATTCGGTTATAATTTTCTTTTGGAAATTCAAAAATGTAGTTTAACATTTTGCACCGTTAAAATTGACGTAGATATAGAGAACTCTGTCCAGCTTCTAATTTTGAAAAAAAGTCCAGCAAATGTTGAATATCTTCAAAGAAGCAGATAACATTTTGAGAACTATAACACGAAAATCATTAATTTGAAACGATCTTTGTCTTTTAACCACTTTCAGAAATCAAAGACGATTTTTAAGTCTTCTCATCAGAAGTTTTTTGTACACCCTGTAGACTCCCGAGTTTCCAGCTTTGAGTCCTGTACACTGTAAAGTGTACATTAGGGTATAGTTACACTAAAAAGTAAAAAATATTTTTAAAAAACATAAAATACTTTAAACAAAAAAGTTGAACTATCTACAAAAAATTGCTGTACCCCATTTGCGAAAACCGGTTTTCAATACTGGGTTTAAAAACTTTTGGACTCTGTGACATTATATAAGTTGTTTATTGAATTCATATATTTCTTTAAAGATGTGATATTTTCAAATTAACTTTAATTAAATTTTCATTTTTAATTTAATTTCTAATTTTGTTTTTTATTATTAAATTCTTTCCTTGAAATACAATTGACATATTTAAACCGCCATACTATTTCTATTGGTTCAGAATAGACAACAAACACATGACTGAACCCTGATTGGATCAGGCGCTAATGGACTCGGCATACAGAAGTGGATTCTTTAATTGAAAAGCTTTCGAGACGAACAAAAATGTTCTTTCTTTTTCTACATGGTATATATAACTATGTAATTATGTCGCATAAAATAATTATGTTGTGCTGATTTTGACCTTGGAGTTATAAGTCATTGAAAATCCATCAAACATGGCATTATGTATCTTAAAAACGTAAGTGCGGAAGGCCCCCTTCAGGACAGGACCATAGTTTATACTTATCAAATAATCTCTCAGCCACCCCCTACCCCATCCTGTCCACGCCCTAGCATGCCACTCCCCACCCCATCCTGTCCACGCCCTAGCATGCCACTCCCCACCCCATCCTGTCCACGCCCTAGCATGCCACCCCGAAAATTTCAAATAATTAGCTCTTTAATAAAATTTAACTCATTTAAAAAAAAATTATTAACCTTTTGCACACTTTAATTTAAAACCAAATTTAGGCAAAATATGATTTTTGTAAAAGCAAAATAATTATTTTCAACGATATTTAAAAGGAGGGTGTGTGCCCGCCTTCCCTTTTTTCAAACTAAAGTAATTGAGTTTTTACAAGAATCTCTTATTTTTGAATGCCTATATGTTTACAACCCGATTTCTTAGACCTTTGATATTTCAAACTTTAAGTTATCAGTTCCTTTTATTATTAAATTCTTTCCTTGAAATACAATTGACATATTTAAATGTATATTAGTTTTTGTTCTTTGCTATAAATATATGCTCTTTATTTATTAATATTTAATATTTAATATTATATTTAATAAAACGTTGTGCTCCATGCTAAAATCTACAGGAATATTTATAATTCAAGCAATTTAAACATATTTTTGTCTTTTTAAATTGTCCTAATTTTCATAATTTAGAAAAATCATAGTTTGAGCCAAAATACTAATTTTTCAGAAAATGGAATATACATTTAATAATTTTATTCAGGAGAAAATCTTTGGTAAACATATGTCTGTAGAATCAGGTACTGTGAACCCAACCAAGGGTTCTCAACTTGTATATAGGACCGTACAGTTCATTGCTCCCAAGTGGAGAAATAAAGCCTAAAAAAGCCTAAAAATCCAATCCAAGAATAAAGACAAACAATCTAATCCCAAGCTTACGATGATATTGAACCCTTAGTATGTTTGCAGCCTGAGTATATAACAGGCTAGACCCGCAAGGGTATTGTAGCCTTTCTTATCTGGTAGATATCAAGTAGGTACCATTTAAAGGGTGGAGCTATAGGGAGGATCGATGCTGGAGAAAGGAGTGAAACGGCATCCCCATCAGCTCATCAGTTCTCACAAAGTATCTGATTAGAAGGGTCGAAAAGTATATTTGCCTCATCCAAATGTTATGTGTATTTAGATCAATGTTAGTTGGTCCAACACTAATTGTTTGTATCGTTATAATGTAAATATCATTTTAATGCAACCATGCTTTGTTATTCCACTCAATCTTAGATTTTTACTACTGAGTTCTTTTCAAGTCTATAGTACAACAGCTGAAGATCCAGTAACACAGCTAACAAGAGCCGCTCTCACTTTGTTCTTTGGATCCTGATTGTTTCTTCTATAAAAAGCTGCTGAAGCTGTAAGAGCAATATGCCCAGTGAATATATTACCGCATTTTCTTGCAATTGTGTTAGTAATGGCTTCACAAGAATCTGAGATACAAAACCAATTTTAGTTTTACATACTAAACGAGTTCACTTTCATGGGTAGCCGTAGTACATTTGAATTTCCAAGCCGGGTCAACCTTTCCGGTACAACTCAATAGGACTAGCCGGTGCACCAAGGTTGATGCGGTCAGACTTTAGGTTGAATTTACTTTTAATAAAAGGTCAAAGGTGTAGGGCCGTAGTACATTTGAATTTCCGAGCCGGGTCAACCTTTCCGGTACAACTCAATAGGACTAGCCGGTGCACCAAGGTTGATGCGGTCAGACTTTAGGTTGAATTTACTTTTACTAAACGGTCAGAGGTGCGTGAAAACAAATTTTTTACGTTGCATAAAGATATTAACAAAACTATTTTTGAAAGGATTTGTAAAATCTTTTTCCGTTTTAAAAAATTGAATATTGTTTTGCAATGTAATTTATGACTCATTGTAATTAATGACTCACATGTTTGTATAAGACATAAAAGATAGGACATAAAAGATAGGCGCATAAAAGATAGGACATAAAAGACAGGTGCATAAAAGATAGGTGCATAAAAGATAGTTGCATAAAAGACATGTGCATAAAAGATAGTTGCATAAAAGATATGTGCATAAAAGATAGGTGCATAAAAGTAAGGTGCATAAAAGAGATAGGTGCATAAAAGAGATAGGTGCATAAAAGATAAGATATAGATGATAATCAACATCATCAGGACGATAATATTGAAAGAACGAACTATAACTGAAAGAAATGTATAAAAAAAGTTTTTTAGGGAAAAAACATGTTTGCCTGCACATTAGAAGATTAAGGAATGATTAAAATTTGATTGGAAAAAGTTTTTTCATTTTGAATAGATTATAATCCCGAGTTATTTTTTATATCCGTTAGATTTTCAATTAGATTGGAATATTATCATAACCTCTGGGAAAGCGCCGATTGAATGATTTATAACTCTAATTGGATAATGAGATAGATAGAAGATGTTACCGCCATACTATTTCTATTGGTTCAGAATAGACAACAAACACATGACTGAACCCTGATTGGATCAGGCGCTAATGGACTCGGCATACAAGGAAGATAGGTAGGCTAGTAGATAGGTAGACAGGTAAATAGGTAAACAAGTGGATAGGTAGACAAAAAGATAGATAGACAGGTAAATAGGTAGATAGGTAGCCAGAAAAATAGATAGGTTATTAGATAGGTAGACAGGAAGATAGGTAAACAGATAGATAGGTAGACAAAAAGATAGATATACATGTAAGAAGGTAGACAGGTAGGCTAGTAGAAGGAAGACAGGTAAATAGGTAGACAAATAGATGGGTTGACAAATATATAAGTAAACATGTAGACTGCAGTCAGGAACATAGAAAGATAGAGGTAGATAGGCAGATAGAGGTAGATAAGTAAAGGTAGGTAGAGAGGAAGACGGGTAGATAGGCAGATAGAGGTAGATAAGTAAAGGTAGGTAGAGAGGAAGACGGGTAGATAGGCAGATAGAGGTAGATAATTAAAGGTAGGTAGAGAGGAAGACGGGTAGATGGGCAGATAGAGGTAGATTAGTAAAGGTAGGTAGAGAGGAAGACAAGTAGATAGGTTAGGTAGAGGTAGGTAAGTAAAGGTAGGTAGAGAGGAAGACGGGTAGATAGGTTAGGTAGACAGGTATAGACATAAAAACGTGTATAAAGGAAGCGCATTAAACAGGAAGACATGGAAGACACTAGATAGCAAGGAAGATAGGAAAGTAGACAAGTAGACAGAAAGACGTTTATAAAGACCATTAAACAGGAAGTTAGATAGACAGGTAGACAGCTAGGAAGGAATGGAAGTAGACAGTTAGACAGGTAGACAGCTAGCTAGACACTGGACAGTTAGAAGGTAGGGAAGTAGACAGATAGACAGGTAGACAGCTAGCTAGACACTGGACAGATAGGAAGGTAGGGAAGTAGACAGTTAGATAGGTAGACAGCTAGCTACACACTGGACAGATAGGAAGGTAGCGAAGTAGACTGTTAGACAGGTATACAGCTAGCTAGACACGGGACAGCTACGAAGGAAGGGAAGTAGACAGGTATACAGCTAGCTAGACACTGGACAGATAGGAAGGTAGGGAGGTAGACAGCTAGTTAGACAGGTAGATATGTTATTAAAAGGTTTCATGGCTCTCAAGCAAAAATCGATGATAATTTTGCCAATTACTTCCTAAAAATCAAACCTAATAACATGTGTTTTATGGCGCTAAAATCTACATGTAAAGAGCAGTCAAATCAAAGCCCAAGGCGTTGCAACACTTCAAATTTGATCCTTTCTTTAAAATTGATAAGACTCTTTGTAAGCAGGCTATGTAATACATACTAGAGTTTCAGCAAATCCACATTCATTGATAAAAATTTATTAAGTCGTCTAACAAACACATATTTTGTTTGTAATTAAATACACAGTTTAAGAATATCTCACAATCCCTTACATTCTGTTAGTATATTCTATCAAAACATTCATAATTTAGAAATGTTTGCCGTAACGTTTCAATATTAAAAAATTAGGAAAAAAACTCCCCCCCCCTCCCTCCGCTTTTATGACTGAGGATGCAGGAAAGGCAAGTATATAGTTTTGAAGTGAATTGAAAGTATTTGAATTTTGCCAACGTTGCACTTTCTTTAATATATCTACACTCATCTCAGAGATAGACGTACAAATTTGAAAAATAAAACTTTTAAGAAAATTAATATTTTTACTTTTTTATATTAATACAGTAGTAGGCGATTTTTTATATGCAATGATGACTACTTTAGATTTCAATTTTGATTTATATGAAGCTGTTAAACAGCATGGATACACATAAACATCGAAGTCAAAAGAAGCTAGCTGTTTATTAAAAAAGCTGCTTTTTGATTACCTGTAAACTTGTAATTTGAAAAACACTTGTTAACAATCAAAACTTAATTTAATAAGTCGTCTTTATTGTATTGATAAACCATGGCACTTATTATTGTCAAAATACGAAAACAGATTAAAGTTGTTCAATTTTATATTTCAAACATTCAAATTCATGATGTAAAGCAGCAACGGTGTAGGTCGTCTTTGAAATCACAGAAACTAATGAAATTCTATAATTATACTTATATCATATATGTATCAACATATATACTTTAAGAAATTGTCAATGCAATATAATATAAAAATTGACACCTTTTAAACTTGAAAACTTTTAACTGAACTTAAACTTTTATTCCTGCTCTGCCACTCTCTTTCAATTCCAAGGGTTTGTTTAGCATAAAGCATAAAAACTAAAAAAAAAAATATGATTTTTCTTTTGTCCTTACATAGTTAGATGAGAATTTTGCAAGGTTCTCATGTGTATTCAAATTCAGTGAACAGTGACAAAATTAATTGCAAGTAAGACTTAAAGGTCGCGAGCAGTGCAAAAATAATTCTCGAACTTAATTTGTACAAAAACAAGAAAAAACCATCGAAATAAGTGAGACGTCAAATTTTCAAAACAGTGACAGTTTGCAAAATATTTTGCATATTGGTAATTACCAAGAAAAAAATAGAATGTCTAAAAATCTGTCCGTTCCCCCGGTCCGGGCCAAATCCCCTGCTCCTAAAGGAAACAAGGTAAGAAAAAACATCATAATTAAGTTAGTTCAAGAAGTTTTCTTACAACAAAAAACAGTGTCACAAATAGAAGAACTTTCTTGTAATCATGAAAATGTGTTTTATCTGATACAATGTGTCTCACAAAACGTGGCAGTAACGAGACAACTTTAAGGTCGTCTTTGATATCATCTTCTTCTGATTGCTTTCTTGATTGTATTTCTTCATCATTTTTTAGTACATATAGTTTGCACAGCATTGTGTCATTTTAAGGTTATAAAGCAGTCCTATCCAGAACTTTATATTTTTCATCCTATTAGTCATTTTCATCCAAATCTTTATATTCACCCTATTAGTCATTTTCATCCAGGTCTTTATACTATTCATCCTATTATTCATTTTCATCCAGATCTTTATATTATTCATCCTATTAGTCATTTTCATCCAGGTCTTTATACTATTTATCCTATATTAGTCATTTTCATCCAGATCTTTATATTATTCATCCTACAAGTCATTTTCATCCAGATCTTTATATTCATCTTATTAGTCATTTTCATCCAGATCTTTATATTCATCTTATTAGTCATTTTCATCCAGATCTGTTATCACTCATCTTATTAGTAAGTTTCATCCAAATCTTTATATTATTCATTATATTTGTCATTTTTATCCAGATATTAATATTTATCCTATTAGTCATTTTCATCCAGATATTAATATTTATAATATTATTCAATTTCATCCAGATCTTTATATTATTCATCCTATTAGTCATTTTCATCCAGATATTTATATTTATTCTATTAGTCATGTTCATCAAGATCTTAATATTTTTCATTCTATTAGTCATTTTCATCCAGATCTTTATATTCATCTTATTAGTCATTTTCATCCAGATCTTTATATTCATCTTATTAGTGAGTTTCATCCAAATCTTTATATTATTCATTATATTTGTCATTTTCATCCAGATATTAATATTTATCCTATTAGTCATTTTCATCCAGATATTAATATTTATCTTATTAGTCAATTTCATCCAGATCTTTATATTATTCATCCTATTAGTCATTTTCATCCAGATATTTATATTTATCCTATTAGTCATTTTCATCCAGATCTTTATATTATTCATCCTAATAGTCATTTTCATCCAGATTTTAATATTAATCCTATTAGTCACTCTCATCCAGAACTTGATTTAGATAAACATAGTTAAACATAGATAAACATAGTTAAATATAGATAAACATAGATAAACATAGATAAGCATAGATAAACATAGCTGAATATAGATAAACATATATAAACATAGATGATAATGATGATAATGATGATAATGATGATAATGATGATAATGATGATAATGATGATAATGATGATAATGATGGTAATGATGATAATGATGATAATGATGATAATGATGATAATGATGATATAATGATTATGATGATAATCATGATGATGATAATGATAATAATAATGATAATCATGATAATCATGATGATAATGATGATGATTATGATGCAGGAGGGTCCCAAGAAGGTCCTGGTAAAGAAGAGGGAGAAGACTGGTCCCCGAGCTAAGTCTAGATCTCCGAACCCTAGTTTCTGTTCTGTTCTGAGCAGGTAAACATTTGTATCGAATATGAGAGAGTGTTTGCAAAAAATAAAAGGGGGTCTAGGTTGAATCCGAATTAGATTTGGAATATGACACCAATCTTCTATATTTAGAGTCTGTAATAAGAAAATGGCTGAAACACCAATACTGCAGTCAAATCTCGAATCATTTAATTTTATTTATTTTTAACAGAAATGTTCTAGATAGAAGTAAAATTGGTGTGCGAATTCTATCTTTAAAGTGAGAGCTTACGAATTATGCGACTCACATTGCTGACAAACATTGGGGACGCACTTTAGAGAATGCACTAACAGTGAGGACGCACAAAACTGTGAATTTGATTAAATTATTGAATGAATGTAAATATCTCATTAATATAAATACTGAATATCTCCTGCTATTCTTTATATATGTAATATATAAATATATCCATAGACACAATGTTCCGTCCATATTAGGACTCATCAGTATGGCTCAATTCATCAGTTTTTGATTTTTGCAGTTGGCGGGGCTTGAACCATGAATCCTTGGATTATGGATCAAACACTCTAACCACTGCTCCATCAAATCCTGATGATTGGGTAATGAAATAGGTACCAGAGAGCTCAACCAACTATATATATATCTATGTAAATACTGAATATATATTACTTTTCTAAATATAAATAAAAATTAAATATATAGTGCTATCCTGAATATATAATTATTGAATATATCTTACTATTCTGAATTTATAATTATTGTCTAGAGTAAAAGATTGGGAGCTTGGAGCGTTTACTCCCAAGACAGCGCTGGCTGAAAATGTCGATATTCTTAATCCAAGGTAGAAACAAATTTAAAATTAAGATTTTAACACTTTAAATTTAAAATGGTTGGATAGGAAAAAATTTGTCTATATTTGTTTTGTTTGGGTCAGAATTTGGCATAGTAAAAAATACGCCCATGTTTAAAATAAACAATTTTAAAAACAAATGCTTCACTTACACCAAGGTACTAATGCAAGGAAAGTTATTTCAGAGGTGTACGCATATTTTGTAATGCAGTGTACTGTCTCTTGGCGGTAATGTAAACACAAGGCGGATGTCAAAGCCTAACATGGGATACATCTTTCACATAAAAAATCAATGAAATATTCTGGTCATAGGAAACTTTTATGTTAATTATCATAAATATCAAACTGTAATGCTTTTAACCTCCTCAGATACTAAATTAACACTGATGCATCTATTATTGTTTACCAAGTCTGCCCAGAGAGAACTGATTTCAATATGCAAGCAGAGTATACGCAACTGCAATTAACTTTCCTTGCATTAGTACCTTAACTTACACTTTCCCAAGTTTGGAGCCTGAAAAAAATTAATATATTGGCATAAAACATTCCAAAATCGAACCAACAGAATCCAGATCACTACCTCCATGGTATGGTCGATTGTCAGCAGTATTTCTTAAACCTTGAACTGGTCAAGTATTGATGAGATATTCTTTATTTTTCTAAAAAATTATACTTAATTGCGATTTTATGTTTCAGAGATAATTGGAGAAAACATCGAAATATTACTCGCTGTAACACATATGTTAAAAGGGTAAAGAGCTCAAAACTTAAGACAGGGTATCGTCATGAAAACCAGTTTTAGAACCCGTGTTTCATGAATGGGGTTAGGCAGTTTTGTGGATATCAATATTTGTGTTATGAAATATTACTTTATTTAGTTTTTCCATATTTTCCATTTTTTAAAAACCTTTTAAATCAAAATTTACACAAATGTTAAGATCCCAAAAATGAAACTCGGGCCGGGAGTTTCGATTAACGATACTCTTTTAAATTACGGGCTCAGTTGTAAATCAATTTACCGCCACTTTATGTGTTTAGTGCCTTTTATTATATCAATAATATTATGTTTAGTAATACTCCGTACAGTGAACCTGATGAGGATGCATCGCCTAATAATGATACAGATTGGGACTGGGGTTTCAAGGAAAACTCAATTTAATCATTTCTAAATAATATGTTAACGTACATAATGTATTCTTTTTAACCCTTTAAAGGCTGGGGGGTCTAAATCTAGATGTAGCCTGGGGTGATGGTCCCCCCCCCTAGAAAAAGGCCTTAGAGAATAGGTATAGGGTTGAAATGCATGTGCATAGCTCGATTTTTCAAGGCCAGCTCATTGAAAAAAAAACTAGACCGATAACTTTAATAATTTGGGTGCTAAGGAGGGTCGAAAAAAATGCCTAAAAATTGTCCAAAAAAAATGTAAAAAATATTTTTTTTTGTTTTAAACAAATATCAAAGTTTAACAAATGTTTCTACATCCATTTTTCAACGGCTTTTCAAGATTATAGTTTTTTATAGATGTGATGTGCTATTTTAGATTTTTTACACAGACCGGACTTTTTACCGCCCTGTAACCTACCCTGTGCATTTAAAAAAAAAATTACAAAAAAATCCTTGAAATTTCTTTTCATTAAAGTTACAAAACTTCACAGTGATAGTGTCAAAAATGAGAGTGCAAGAACAAAAAAAATAGAGGGGGCGTCAAACGCCCCCCTCCCCTCCCCCCAGCCTGTTTAGGGTTAGGAAAACATCCAATTTGTCCAGAAAATCCATAGAAATGAAAACCTTATAATTATGATAAAT
This sequence comes from Eurytemora carolleeae, assembly GCF_000591075.1. Taxonomy (NCBI): domain Eukaryota; kingdom Metazoa; phylum Arthropoda; class Copepoda; order Calanoida; family Temoridae; genus Eurytemora; species Eurytemora carolleeae. Next base: position 45,652 of record NW_019397957.1, read on the forward strand.
CCTGATTAAATTGCGTGAATCGTCAATCATCAAAAACAGAAAATTAGATTTTATAAAATTTTGTAATTGGTAGTTTTTTTCCAAATAAATCTTGTCTTCTTAATCATAAACAAATTTTTACGTATAAGCGAACTACTTGAACAGGAACTACTTGAACTACTTGAACAGGAACTACTTGAACTACTTGCACTACTTGATCAGGAACTACTTGAACTACTTGAATTACTTGAACTTCTTGAACTACTTGAACTACTTGAACTACTTGAACTCCTTGAACTACTTGAACTACTTGAACTACTTGAACTACTTGAACTCCTTGAACTACTTAAACTACCTGCGAATATTGTCGGTAACCAATCTGTAATATGAAACAGTTCATCTGTAACTCCCTGGGCTCCAGAATTGTAAATGAATCCTGGCACTCTAAAAATCATAATACAGTGATAACCAGAAAACTCTGGAATAGGAAGGCGACTTTTAGACTATAAATAGGCCAATGAACATGAGGCTGCAGCAATTGTGAAGTTATACAGACGTTTGACTTATATAATAAGTGATTTAACAAGTAAACAGTAACACGTGTTCCTTTGTAACAACATCAAATACACTTGAGGATTCAAATAATATCGTATTCCTACTCCACAGTTTTCTGGTTCTCACTGCAAGTTTTTAGAAAACGAAATAGTACCATTTATAGTTTTTAAACTTAGGGTGAGGACTAACTCTATCCTGGCACATAAAAACTTTCTTAGGAGTCAGAATGTCGTATAATCTCTGAAAATGTTCATTTAGAATAAGTGAAAATTACGGATATTATCGGTATGCATAATGCATATACTTTGGACCAATTAAATAGTAAATATGTATACTGTCCTATGAAATTTAGAATCAAGTTATAACTTTAAAAAGTCCAACATGGTCATGGAGACACTGCATTGCAATTTGTAATGAAAACAGACCCATTTTACTAAATTAATTATTTGTAATAAGTGTGCATTGTAAAACTGTTTTTTTTGTAACAGTATCAAATATATTGCTACAATGTCTTCTTTTTATTCCATTGTTTTTAGGAAACAACTGTAAACCAAATAAACAGTCCAATTTTTAAAAAAACTATAAAGTATGATCCATGTTTCTGAAAAATAATTTGAATTTCATTCCGTTTCAAGTTTTTCAACGTAGAATATGGATTTCAGACATAAAAAATTGTTTTTTCAAGTTAATAATAAAATTTATTACATCTGGCCATAATATGAAAATCTGCTCGTTTTATCTAACTACATACAATACATAAAATAGACATAAAGGGTTTTAAGTTCTTTTAGCAAAAACGCGAATGAAACATTTTACGATACACATTATTACATTATATACATTTCACTTGAACTCTTGATCTCATGAACATCTTGAAGTAGATGGGTTCTTATTTTAAAAATGGGGTATTATGAATATTGAGTATCTTGATAAACTTTTTAAAAATTCTTAAAGTAACTGTAATTAAGCATAATTTGAAGTGACCCTCTGTGCAAAGACATGTTCGATTCACAACGGTTCCTAAACAGCTTTGTCTGATCTAGTTGAATTAGATATCAATGTTTATCATCTTGAAAAGGTGAAAACAACTTTTTTTCTATTATGGTTTCCGCATTTCCACTGCAGGAAAACATATAGGAAAGATCAGAATTAATTACTTCTAAACCTAGAAAAACGACATCATCTACCACATTATTGATCAGAAAAAGGTTTCAAGGGTACCCTTGTGAATCGGACATTTCCATCTTTGCAAAGAGGGTCACTTGAAATTATGTTTACAGTCCCTTTAATACCTGCACCCTCCTTCGTAGGTGTCCCCTTTCCGCCCATTGAGAGGATAATTAGAGGCCCCTCCATACCCTAGTCCCTGGGACATACCACCATTATCTGAACTAAATATTATAACTGTATCCTGTAATAGAGTTCTGCTCTCTCCGTCCTTGTTGTATGAAATGTTCTCCAGGTCCGACACTATCCGTCCAACAGCTGCATCAAGCCGTGATACCATTCCTGGAAATAAAATTATGTGAAATTAAAAGTAAATTGGACGTAAGATTGAAATGTTTTAATCGTAACTTCTTTAATTCTTATACTTGTGCTTAAAAATCAAAACTAAAGAAGCTACGTGGTCACAAAGTTGTACCACCGGTGATAGAGCAAAGATTTTACCTTCTTTCCTTGCTTTATCTAAAAGATGGATATTCCAAAAAGGGGAATTGTTGAGAAATACAATACAAATTTCAATTTGAAAATTTTCTAAACTCTGCTATGCTTGTTATAATCTGAAAAATTTATTTCAGTTAAAATATTTTATTTTACTACAATATACTTTTAGTTTCTAAAAGATGAGCAGGGACACCAAGTGTTGTGATTTTGCAACTCGATTAAAAATGAAACATAAAGTTCTCCGCGAGATATGTCATATATTGTACACGCCAATTACGCAAAAAATACTTGTTCTATTTTACCATTAGCTAAATAGTAGTAAGGCTAGGTAAAAATATACTGAGGGGGGGGGGGGGTAAGTAGATATACCTTTTTTAACAATTTGGATAATTAAGTATTGGCGACTGATGAAATATGGTTGTAAGAATACAGGGTTGTCAACCATTAACTATAGGCTCCGTGTAAAGTCGTCTTTAACTTAAATACCTCTCGGAGACACCAAACCAAACAATTTTAACCCCCTTTGTTCTTTGTTCTCCCTGTCGGAGTATAAACAACCTCGCATTGTGAATCCATTTTCAAAAAGTTAAACAAAGAATATTTTCATATAAAGAATTAGTGACTTTCGTTAATAATTAATTGTCATTTTATTTCAGAAGTTTAAAACGTCTTTTAGTACTGTCCAACTATTGTTAACCCCTTTGTCATCCGCTATTAGATCGTAAGAATTTTTTCATTATAAACATTCATTAAAACATTTTGTACACGTTATCATATATGTATTTTTTTCAGGAAATAAAGAGAATTCTTTGTTATCGATTTTTGAGACGGGGGTTCATTCTGTTGTGTGTCTGCTGTTGTAATCGGGAAATATATATATCCGTCAACGACTGATTCCAGTGGGCTTATTCATATTGAGAATCTTGTTGCTATCCGTCAACAAGGGTAGGGTGGGTGGGTAAATTCAGCGTTAGCTCCTTTTCGCTTTGACAAATTGAAAAAAAACTAAAAGTAATTAGCTGTTCCGAGCCAGGGAGTTGAGAACCTGGGTAGGAAGTGCGTCATTTAGGGCGAAGGCAAATATAAATGCTATAGTTCCGAAAACTGCGTAATTTGCAGGCATTACAGGGCTATATACAGCATTAGAGGAGCTTATGTACATCTATATAATCAAACAAGACATTCGTAAATATGAAATTTTTTGAGGACACTCATGGGTGGCCGGGGGTTGCAAAAGGCAAAAAAAATTTGACATTTTTTTACTATTTTTTGGCAGGGCAACGCTGAGCCCTTCAGCTAGTATAGATTAAATAAAAACTTTTCTCTCCAATTCTCAATCAAAATAATACCTAATAATTTTTTTCTTGCAGGGTCTTCTTCGTTAGGGTAAAGATCTTCATATTCTTTCTCAATCTAAAGAATATCAAATTGAAACCTTTAGGATCTTAAAAATAAAAAAATGTATAAATATGTTACATTTGATATCCTTTTAATAGATATGTCAGATATGAAATCTTTCTAATAGATATGGTAGAAATGAGATCTCTCTAACAGATATGTAAGATATGAAATCTTTCTGATAGATATGTTAGATATGAAATCTTTCTAATAGATATGGTAGATATGAAATCTCTCTAATAGATATGTTAGAAATGTGATCTCTCTAATAGATATGTTACATATGATATCCTTCTAATAGATATGATAGAAATGAGATCTCTCTAATAGATATGTAAGATATGAAATCTTTCTAATAGATATGGTAGATATGAAATTCCTCTAATAGAAATGTTAGATATGAGATCTCTCTAATAGATTTGTTAGATATGAGATCCCCCTAATCATCCTCTAATAGATATGGTAGAGATGAGATCACTCTAATAGATATTGAGTCCCAAAAAAAGGTTAATTTTGGAGCCTTTTCTGTAAAAGAAACTAATTTTTATAATAATAAAATTTTTAAAAATGCCCAACTCCAGTTATAAAAGTTATAAACTAACAACCAAATTGGTAATGTATAAAAAAAAAGTCCGTGACACCCAGTATATATATATTATGTTACCTGAAGGGGTGTGTGAACATCCTGGAATGCAGCATATATAAAGAATGGATTAGAGGTATTATAGTTGTTTATCATAGAACTACCCTTAGTAGGCTCTATTCTTTCAGCCAACAGGGAACTAAAGATCAATTGAAATTTATCATCAGGAATTATATCATCGGCTATTATTATTATTATTATTATTATTATTATTATTATTATTATTATCATCTTTTTTATTACTATTATAATTACTATCATTTTTATTATTATTATTATTATTTTTTATAATTATTATCAAGATTAATATTATTATTATGATTGTGTCGCATGTTTTATCTCTATAACGTGTTACATTTTTTTGCAATTTTTAAATTTTTCTACAAAAAAAATTCTTTTTATTTATCCGCAAGAAGTCGAGAATAAAACTAAACAAAGAGAAATACGAAGTCTACTAGATTAGTCAGTAATTGAATAAAAAAAGTTATTACTGATAGAATTATTATTACCTTATTCTGTTACTTATTACTGTTGAGGTTACTGTGTTAAATACTCCAAGGTCTACTTCTTCACCCTACAGGTTTAAAATTAATAATTGTTAAATACAGATTTGAAATTATAATGAATGTTAAATATAGATTTAAAAGTAATAAATGTTATACATAGATTTGAAATTATAATGAATGCTAAATATAGATTTGAAAGTAATAAATAATAAATATACATTTGAAATTAATGAATGTTAAATATAGATTTGAAAGTAATAAATGTATAGATTTGAAATTAATTAATGTTAAATACAGATTTGAAATTATTATGAATGTTAAATATAGATTTAAAATTATAATAAATGTTAAATACAGATTTGAAAGTAATAAATGTTAAATACAGATTTGAAATTATAATGCATGTTAAATATAGATTTGAAATTAATGAATGTTAAATATAGATTTGAAATTAATTAATGAATGCTAAATATAGATTTGAAAGTAATAAATAATAAATATACATTTGAAATTAATGAATGTTAAATATAGATTTGAAAGTAATAAATGTATAGATTTGAAATTAATTAATGTTAAATACAGATTTGAAATTATTATGAATGTTAAATATAGATTTAAAATTATAATAAATGTTAAATACAGATTTGAAAGTAATAAATGTTAAATACAGATTTGAAATTATAATGATGTTAAATATAGATTTGAAATTAATGAATGTTAAATATAGATTTGAAATTAATGAATGTTAAATATAGATTTGAAATTAATGAATGTTAAATACAGATTTGAAATTAATGAATGCTAAATATACATGTAAAGTAAAGTTCCCAATTCAGAATTCGATCACGAAGAACAGATGTTTTGGGAAAAAAGCTTGGATGTACATATATTATTAAAACTAAAAATACAGTTTCTTAATGTCGTCTTCCAGAAAATCATTCAATAGTCTTAAAAGACGTAGACAAGGGCGCGACTCCAAGATTTACGATACTATATTTTCCTTCATATTATTGTAATATAGTGAGAAATTCTTTTATTTCCTGCTATTATTACTAGGATATTAATAGAATAGGCTCCAGGACAAAAGCCTTCGGAGTAATGACTTTGTAAAAATCCAGAGAGGGGTGTGGTACACCCCCCCTAATTTCACTCACAGGGGGTAAGGAGTGCCCCCCCCCCTGAAACCGCCTATGGACATGGAAAACACGCTGTACATACAAACCTCATGATAATCATATCCGATAGATGTTGGTGTATTGGGATCAGCAATAGTTATATGTTGATAATGATCACCTGCTCCAGTCCATAAACCCTACAGATATAATTACAATCTTTTTGGTGAGTTCCTACATATATATATATATATATATATATACTTTGCTTGTCTGTTTGTTTGTATTTAAATAGCATTTAGGGCGTTTCGCGCCAATCTTCTATTTTAATTGTGAACATGTTCTCTTTGTATAAATTGTAAAACAAAACCAAACAAAAAAGTTCACTGATCTAAAAGAATGAAGTGGATTTTTAAAATTTATGTGAAAATCTAACTTTGTTGGTGGCTAATTTTTTTAAATTTTGATCATCCATAAACTTGATTTCATGTGATTTTTCACACAAATTTTGGGCCCAATCGGTTCAGCCGTTTTGACGTTTATGGATACAAACAAACCAAAAAACAGACAGACAAGCAAAGTATATACATATAAAGATAAACGTCAAAACAGCTGAACAGATCGGGACCAGCTGTGACCTCAGATTGCCAACAAACTCAATTATTTTTTTTATCTTTTTTTATTAAACTGGGACTGCATACTCGTTATTTAAAGTGACCCTCCATGCAAAGATGGCGCGATTCACAACAGTACCATCGCAATCTTTATCTGATTAATGGTGTGGAAGATATAGTTGTTTTTCAAGGTTTAAAAGGGTTGAATTCTGACAATGATCATTGACAAGACAAAGCTTTGTTGGGTAGCGTTGTTAATCGGGCATTGTATTCTTGAAAGGGAGTGTTCGCGAAAAATTAAAGGGGGTATAGGCTTTCATTTTTCGCGAACACTCCCTTTAAATAAAAGCTGACATGAAATTACAATTCTATATTTATTGATATAAATTAATTAATTAATAATAATTATCCTGACAAATTGTTTAGATATATTTAATAAAAATTACTTCAATATTTTTTTATCAGAAGTTAAACATCCTTCACGGCCGCGTATTTTTGAATATCTGCTAAGGGGTTGGAATGAAATTAATGTTTCCTTGTTAGTTTGTTTATTCAACACAACTGGGAACTTTTATATGAGATGGAGTTGAGCTAAATACAACCTAAACTCTTTAACTTTAATACTGAAATTTAAATTCAGGTTGAATTGAATATTCGGCCTACATACATTCAACACTAAGACGAATGCAAAACCAGGATTAAAGAACAGATTAGAGTTTTACAGGGTGTACCACGAAACATGACAGTTGGTAAATAGCTAAGAATGTTTTCTTCCATAATTTGTTAAGCTGTTTAATACCAAAGACAATAATAAAAATATTATTTAGGAGTCATATTGTAGTAAAATTAATTTCAATGTAAAATATACTTGAGCGAAAGATTTTTTAAACGAAATAAACTGCAAACAGTCTTTAATATCTAATACAGTGTATGGAAGACGACATTCAAAACTATTTACCAACTGTCATATTTTGTGGGACACCTTGTAACTCCCAGAGACCGAGTTTATTTCATTCTTTCCGTTCAAAAGTTTCCTGCTTTAAACTCGCCTTTTACTAAGGTTTGTTGACCTGAAAGGAGTCGAACCCTCGGCTTGTAGGATGATATTCAGTGTTACAGTAACCTAACATCAAACTATTTAAACCAATCGATTTAATAAATCTAAAGAATTACAAAATAGTTCAGAAAATACTTTCCAGTAGGGAAGCGCGCAGCGCACTAATTTTTTAATCCATCCCTCCCTGGCAAAAAATATCTCCCCCCCCCCGCCTGGAATTTTATGCAGGTATTTTTGTCAAAATACTGACATTGGGTATGGGTTGGCCGAGGGAATCTTATGCCCCATTTTAAAATTTGCCCGGGAAGAAAAATTAATTCCAAATCAAGGAGTATGGAATAGATTCCATACTCCTTGTTCCAAATGGACAAAATTTTCACTGAAAAATGGCACCGCGTAGCCAAAATTTGTTTTCAATCCATTGTTAAAAATCAAATACAAGGAAAAGAAATCCCCCCCCCATNCCCCCAGGATCGTTCAATTACCCAAATTGATAATCAGAAAAAAATCATGTTTAAAATGTAAAATACCTAAATGCCATTTCCCAGCAGCATGAGTGTTATATCCAAGTGTCTTTAAATACTGAAAAAATATATTAGTTACTGTGACTACTTTTTTAAGTACAGGGTTACTCACAAATTATGAGACTTCAGAGACGACTGTACATATTTTTATAATGTCAGTTTATCATATTCAGGATCCCTTGCAACTGTAAACTTGTTTCTATCTTTGATTTATCATTTAATGAGCTATTTAACATTGAGATCGTCATATTTTAAGAGTTTTATGTCGTCTTTACAGTCTCATCATTTGTAGGTAACTCTCTAACTCTCTAAATTTATATTTACTAATCTCAGCATAAGTATAATGATAGAAGCTTATTTTGAAGTATTTTGATTTGGAAGTGTTAGATCGATCCGGAGGATATTATCATTACTTTCATCATGATCATCATTATCATCATTATCATCATTATCATCATTATCATCATTATCATCATTATCATCATTATCATCATTATCATCATTATCATCATTATAAAGTACCGATGCCTTTGTTAGCTAATTTTTGTCATAACTCTTAGTTTTTAGAAATGCATCTGAGTCAAAAATAAAGTCCTGCTGCAAGTATCAAAAAAAAACTATTTTTCATGCATTCTATCAATTTAGTACTCAGGATATTTTTTTAATCATTAGAAAGGCTTAATTGTATTCCTAACAAAAAGTTGATGTTATGAAAAAAGTAAACAATCCCTTTAATCATTACCTGGAGGGTCCGCAAGTTGGTTGTACATAATTATTGTTTAAGATAAGTCCTTGTCTGGCTAAATTATCTAGGTTTGGCATATGCACTTCCGGGTTATTCCAGGATACATCGTTCCAACCTAGATAGAACCATTATTATCCAGGTTTGATATATGAACTTCCGGTTTATTCCAGCATACATAGTTCCAACCTAGATAGAACTAATATTATCCAGGTTTGGCATATGCACTTCCAGTTTATTCCAGGATACATCGTTCCAACCTAGATAGAACTAATATTATCCAGGTTTGGCATGTGCACTTCCGGTTTATTCCAGGATACATCGTTCCAACCTAGATAGAACCAATATTATCCAGGTTTGGCATATGCACTTCCGGTTTATTCCTGCATGCATCGTTCCAACCTAGATACAACAAATATTATCCAGGTTTGGCATATGCTCTTCCGGGTTATTCCAGAATACATAGTTCCTACCTAGAGTGAGCCAATATTATCTAGGTTTGGCATATGCACTTCCGGGTTATTCCAGGATACATAGTTCCCTTGATAGAATCAATATTATCCAGGTTTGGCATATGCACTTTCGGGTTATTCCAGGATACATAGTTCCCTTGATAGAACCAATATTACCAAGGGTGGAGTCAGCCAGGACTGGTTCTGTTATCAACCGGAAAATGTTGATATTTTAGGGAAAATTTCGGTAATGATGGGAAACCTCATTTAGAAAAAAATGACAGGAAAACAAATGAGACCAATAATTGAATGGACACTCATCAGAAAATTACATAGGGAAATTCCTGTGCTTTTACCCTAAACTGCAAACTCAATGAAAACAAATTAGGAATTAAAAGTTTGATACCCGTAGAAATTGCCTTTTTTTACATACCTTTTATTTACAGTACAAAGGTTTCCCATTCTTAATCATTAAACTTACTTTAAAGTTCGAATTTTACTTTAAATAAAGCAAAGTTGTTAGTGCTGAATTTTCATAATAAATGAACAAAACATAATTATTTTATAATTCATGGTGACCGGCTTAAACAACTTTAAAGGGAATGTTCGCGAAAAATGAAATGGGTATCATACGGCGGTAAATAATCGCTTCTAATCGCTACTAATCTTACTTCTATCTGTTGCGTCTATATGGAGAAAATTGTTAAAAACGTCTCATACCGAAGAACGAAGCGTTCATACAAATTGAGGAAGTTGGAACATACGACTTGGATCGTAAAAAAATCAAATTAATATTAAAGAAATAATTTAGATATTAAATCCTATAGTCATCGATTATTTTTATATTTCATAATATTTTTTATTTTGTGTTTTTTAAAATTAATATTTTACTTACAACTTGTTTTCACGACTGGCGCATTCCCGGAAAATATGGAAAATGTCGTCTTCATTATCAAAATCCTCGAAACAGGAATGAATGTTTTCAAAAGTCACTCTCAGATCATAAAAAGTAAAAATATTCTGAAATATTAACTATTAACTACGAATGCGTCGAAAAATAATCGATGACTATAAGTTGTAATATCTGAATGCTTTGTTTGGTATTAAATTGATTTTGTTACGATCCGAGTCGTATGTTGCATCTTTCTGAATTTGTAAGGAATCTATATTCTTCGCGGGTATGAGACGTTTTTAACAATTTTCTCATTATAGACGCAACAGATAGCGATCAAAAGCGATTATTTATCGCCGTAAGCCGGACCCCCTTTCATTTTTCGCAAACACTCCCTTTAAATACAGCAATACGCAGGTTGTTATTTATTATTATTATTATTATTATATGAACTCAGAGTTTCAATAGACAGATATGTTTATACCCATCTTGATTTATTTTGACGAAATTAGTAATTTTATTTACACAAAATGAGTTTGAAAATTATAAAATTAAAATTGTCGATTTTTTTTGTTTCAAAAAAACGTTAGATCTGGATCTGGTGTAAGGTGGATTTGATTGAAACAAAAAATTATCACCTATTTTCACCCTTATTATAAAAAGAAATGGAGTACACAAAAAATCACCTAAGTCATCTGCTAGTATGAAGAGAATGTTAGGAGGGTTTTTTTGACATATTAGAGAACTAAACAATGAAATGAAAATCAGAAATCTTAACATGTTGAGTGTCAAAATCCAACTAACTGACAATAAGAGTGTTATCTTCATTTTATAAATCTCAAATACGCATCCAGGGTGGGTAAAAAAAACGGGATAAAGTCAAAGATTGTTTCACACAAATCTGTCGAAATCTGAAAAAAAATCTTACCAAATCTCAAAGTGAATAAATACTAAAGTGGAACAGACTAAGGCAACGACGACAGGTTGGGCTCATAAGGTTTTATTTGGTTTGAAAAGATTTCTTTTGGATAGTAAAGACTAGAAAAAATAGACTAAAGACTCATGTAAATGTCGTCTTTAGATCTTAGATCAACATTTTCATTATTAAAAATCAAAAACTTTTGTGTGTTTGTCTGTTATAGTTTATATGTAAATACTATATAGTCGCTTAATCAACTCATTGATTTTGCCTGGCACTTCTAATTCAAAGGAATTTATCTTTAAAACTGCTTAGTTCTGTTCTTTGAAATCTCACTCCATTCCGAAATATGTTTGTAAATCTATGTTATTATCCAGAGGCGTATTCAGGGGGGCTAAGGGCAACCACCTCTT
>NW_019397958.1:0-19042 GCF_000591075.1 Eurytemora carolleeae
TTTAAAAGATGTAGTACGTGAGAGGTAGAGATAAAGACTGAGCCCAGATAGGAAGAAACCGGGGGTAGGGGGAGGGTCCGCAAAACTCCCCCCAACCATAGTCCACGTCAGCAGTACAGTACAGGTAGAGAGAGAGAGAAAGCAAAGCACAGCGCTAGTACAGAAAGTCGTCGTCCTCACTCAGTTTAACCACCGAATCCAGGGATCAGTGCCTAAACAATCATCTTCTTTGTTTTTAAATGTAAATAAAAAGAACTTGTTCACAATTTAAATAGAAGATGGGCGCGAAGCGCCCTAAAAACCTAGAAAGAAGGGCGCGAAGTGCCTTGCATTTCTAGTATTTATAATATTTGTTTGTTATTTTAAAATGAAAATATAATACATTTTTATAATATTTTTCTTGGTCTAAAGATATCTCGCCATTATCGGCTACAGTTTCAATGGTATCAAATGGTCTGGATCCTTAAATGTCTTGGATTCTTTAATTTTCCGGATCCTTTGATCCTAAAATGTTCTAGATCCTAAAAAATCTCGGATCTTAAAATGTCCCCGATCCTTTAATGTCCAGGTTATTAAAATTTCCCGGATTCTGAAATTTTTCTAGACACTTAAAATGTCTTGGATCCCTATAATGTCAGGGATTCTGAAATGTCCCGGATTCTGAAATTTTCCTTAATCCTTAAAATGTCTAGGATTCTGAAATTTTCCCGGTTTTTTTTAAATATCCAGGATCCTTAAAATGTCCTGAATCCTAAAATGCCCTGGATCCTAAAATGCCCTGAATCCTAGAATGCCATGAATCCTAGAATGCCCTGAATCCTAGAATGTACCTGATCTTAAAATGCCCCGGATCCTAAAATGTCCGGGATCCTTAAATGTCCTGGATCCTTAAATGGTCCTGGATCCTAAAATGCCCCGTATCCTAAAGTCCATGATCCTAAAATGTCCCGAATTCTAGTATCTGCTGGATCCTATAATGCCCCTGATTCTACAATTCCCCGTATATTAAAATGCCCCTGATATTAAAATTCACTGGATCCCAAAAATGCCCCTGATCCTAAAATGCCCCAGATCCTAAGAAGCCCCGGATAGCCTGGATGACCCTGCTAACCCGAATAATATGTAGATGAGTGTTGAGCTCCTGAAGGAAAGTGTAAGTGTTGATGTTGAAGTGATGCCTGGACCTCTGGTTGATGTTCATGAGGTAATTAATATTTCAATTTTAGTTAATATCACCTCCCTCCTCCATTAATTAATATTTCAATTTTAGTAAATATCTTCCTCCCTCCTCCCCTAATTAATATTTCAATTTTAGTAAATATCCTCCCTCCTCCCCTAAATAATATTTAAATTTTAGTAAATATCTTCCTCCCTCCTCCCCTAATTAATATTTAAATTTTAGTAAATATCCTCCCTCCTCCCCTAAATAATATTTCAATTATAGTAAATAAGTCGTCTTCCTATTCCGAAGTTTTCTGGTTATCACTGTTTTATTTTCTATCTAATGTTTTAGTTAAAAACTGATTTTACAGCATTTTCTCTGTTTGTAGGAGTTCATTCTGGGATTTAAAGAATTTAAGACTGCAGAAACAATATCCTTGATTCAAAGGTATCATATCTTAATTATAAAATTTATAAAACTTATTTTAAAAAGCATTTTAACTATTATTATTATTACAATGGGGACAACATTTGGTTGTCCTTTTATTAATAATAATAATATTAACAACAATTAGAATAAATTGAAATCAGTCTGTAAAGGGATTGTGAACGGATATTTTAATAACTTTTATTTACACAGTACTAATAACAATACAAATCGTCAATGATGGTGATATTTTTTTATTTCAAGTATTTAAACACTGTATTATTAACTACTTATTAAAAAGGATTTCGCACACAAAAATGGTAAAAAATGGTACACAAATGGTAAAAAATGGTACAAAAATGGTACACAAATGGTAAAAAAGGGTACAAAAATGGTACAAAAATGGTACAAAAATGGCACAAAATTGTACAAAAATGGCACAAAAAGGTACAAAAATGGTACAAAAAATAGTAAAAAATGGTACACAAATGGTAAAAAATGGTACAAAAATGGTAAAAAATGGTACACAAATGGTAAAAAATGGTACAAAAATGGTAAATAATGGTACAAAAATGGTACAAAAATGGTACAAAAATGGTACAAAAATGGTACAAAAAAGGTACAAAAATGGTACAAAAATGGTACAAAAATTGTACAAAAATGGCACAAAATGGTACAAAAATGGTACAAAAATGGTGCAAAAATGGTACAAAAATGGTACAAAAATGGTACAAAAATGGTACAAAAATGGTACAAAAATGGTACGAAAATGGCACCAAAATGGTACAAAAATGGCACAAAAAAGGCACAAAAAAGGCACAAAAAAGGCACAAAATGGAACAAAAATGGTACAAAAAGGGTACAAAATGGTACAAAAATGGCACTAAATGACACAAAAATAGTACAAAAATGGTACAAAAAAAAACTAAAAAGAAATCAAAAAGTTTGCATTTGTGCGTTGTTAATGGCATACTTCATGCAGTGGATGAATACATTGAATGTTCCATTAAAAACACTTGTTACCAGGGTTATGAAAGATTTTGAGTCCAAGTCCTCAGAAAATGATAATGTGTCAACAGCAACAGAATTGACGACAGCTGCAGAGTCAACTGAAAACCCAGAACCGGCGGCGACGGAGGTTTCCCCCAGTCATGATGATTTAACGGTCAAAAAACTGAATCCACGTAGTGTAAAAACTAAATCTAAAAGGTAATATGGACTGGGGTGACATGTATGGTTTTATCTTCTTCAATTGTGAACATTTTCTTTTTGTATACATTGTAAAACAAAACAAAAACAAAAATTTCGCGGATTTTAGATGAAAAAAATCGTGGATTTTCAAAATTTTCAAAAGTCAAATTTTGTTCAATGCATTTTTTTGAAAATTCGATCGTCAATAAACCTTCCCTGCTGTCGTTTATGCAGCTTGGAAAGTGTTTAATTCTAATAATGTCCTCCCGTTGTTTCTTCAGTAGAAATGCGCAAGTTACATTTGCTGAGAAGAGTTAAACTCATTAGTACTTGATCATTCTAAGCTTTAAAGTGTACCGTTGTGAATTGGTCGAACCACTCATCAACTGGACAGTTCCTTGAAATTATGAATGCAGCACTATTAACAAACTAGATTTTGACGAGACAATTATTGAATAATACATTACTTTACACTACATGAATCTAATATGTAGTTTATTGAATTGACTTGTCCTTGGTTAGAAAAAATAAAGTGTAAATAATTTTTTTATAAAATTTATCTTTCAGGATTCGAGTTCTGGTATTTTGTCAGACAAACAATCAAACCAATAGTTTGTCAGATGTACTTAACAAGTTTGTACTTTTATATATTCATTTATCCACTCATTTGTTCAATCCATCCTTATATTCATTCACTCATTGTTAGATATGCTTAACACTTTTTATATATTCATTTATCCACTCATTTGTTCATTCATTCATGAATACATTTAAAATTATATTTTAATTTATCAATTCATTTATTCATTTATAATCTAAAATTTGGGCCCTACGCACGGTCGATACATGCTTTTAATAAATCAATACATCCTAGTATTCATCCATTCCTTTCATTAATTCATAATTTTATTTATTCATCTGTTTATTAATTTATCGTTTAATTGATTTTTCCAATTCATTCTTTTAAAAATGTATCTTTTTATTACTTAGGGGGGGGGCCCATTCGACACTTTGTGACACAAATTTTTGTATAGGCTGCGTTTGGTCCTAATAATTGAGTTAGAAGGCTGAAATTCTGCATGCAGCCTCTAATTGTGGTCATCTACATTGATAAAGAAGAAAATTTGAGATCGGAGGTCATTGACCTCAATTTTGACCACCATGAACTCAGAAAATAAGGGAAAATACCACTGTCTTCCCTCTAAGTAATCAGACATGTTTTTATATTTATAATAGACACATATATTCAACCTCCATCTTGACCTCCCTTTGATAATGACCTCCAAAAATGGTCAAATATTAAATCAATAAATAACTCATGTGAGATATCAAATCATAGGTTTTTTGGTGTTCCGATTTCATTCTGATACCCCTTTTTGAAATCGGAGGTCATTGACCTCCATATTGACCTCCATGAACTCAGAAAATACGGGAAAATACCACTTTTTTCACTCTAATTGAATTATTATAAGTTAATCAGACATGTTTTCATATTTTTTGCTACCACATAAGTCATGGACATAGACACATATATCCGACCTCCATTTTTACATCCCTTTGATAATGACCTCGATAAATGGTCAAATATTAAATCAATGAAAATAAGTCATGTAAGATATCAAATCATAGGTCTTTTGGTGTTCCTATTCCAATCTGATATCCATTTTTGACCTCAGATGATCCTGGAGGTCGTGATCTCCAAAACTAGCTTACCTCAAAAAATAAAATCAATAAAAATAATTTATTTCGTGTATTTTGGTGTTCTGATTCCATTCTGATACCCCTATTTGACTTCAGATGATCCTAAAGGCATTTGACCTAGTTAGGATGTTTTATACATATCTTTTCAATTTTAACTTTTAAGTCTAATTAAGAAAATCCGCGAAAAAATTGAGAAGAAATCTGCCAGTTCTGCTTATTCCTGACATTAGAAAGAAAATAGTATGTACTATACTAGAAATTCAAGGCGCTTCGCGCCCTTCTTTCTAGCCTCAGAGGGCGCTTCGCGCCCATCTTCTAAATTAATTGTGAACATGTTCTCTTTGTGCACATCGTAAAACAAAACAAAAATAATTCGCGGATTTTCACAAAAAATTTTGCGGATTTTCAAAATTTTAAAAAATTTAATGACGATCGAATTTTGATGGAGACAAATATTTGAAATTTTGAAGAGTCATAAACCTTCCCGGGAGTCCCTAGATGTCCCATAAAAAATTTGGGCCCGATCGGTTCAGCCGTTTTGACGTTTATTGGATACAAACAAACAAACACACAAACAGACAAACAGACAGACAGACAGACAAACAGACAAACAGACAGACAGACAGACAGACAAGCCAAATTTATATATAGATTTCTTTTATAATAATGACGTGTAAATTGTAAACAATGAATTAATTTATTGATGTAGAATACAGAATATGTAGAATGAAACCATTTTGAATCCGTACTAACTAGGTCAGGAACAGTTAACTTACACTCATTGATTATAAAATATGTTATCTTATGTTAAAAGAGACCTATCTCTGATTTGATACATAATATGACCTTTTTTCTTGATTTTAGGTTTTAGAGCCGTGGTCATATCCATCTGGGGTCGGCGAACTTTATAATCATTTGAAGTCAAAAAGGCTCCTCGGAACTAACTTAGAGCAGCAAAAAAAGCTATGATTTGATACCTTTCATGATCCATGTTCATGGTGGTTCTGAATTTTGACCTTTTGAGATCAAACATATGAAAGATCAAAGACATTTAGGACTTTCAGATTCAAAAAAGTTTGTATTGGAACAATGATTTAATTTTATAAAATGCCAAATTTTCATGATTTGATATTTGACCATTTTTGGAGGTCATTATCAAAGGGAGGTCAAAATAGAGGTCGGATATATGTGTCTATATCAGTGCATGACTTAATTGGCAGCAAAAAATATGAAAAACATGTCTGGTTAATTAGAGGGAAGAAAGTGGTATTTTCCCTTATTTTCTAAGTTCATGGAGGTCAAAATTGAGAATGACCTCTGATCTCAAATTTTCTTCTTGATCTATGTAGATGACCACAATTAGAGGCTTCATGCAAAATATCAGCCTTTTAACTCAATTATTAGGACCAAACGCAGCCCGTACAGGTGTCACAAAGTGACAAATTGTCCCCCCTCCCCCCCCCCCTTTATCCTAAGATTAATTCATTTCTTATCTCATTAACATCCAGAAAATAACCTCTTCCCTTGAAAAAAAGGTCAAAGCATGACTCCTGATAAAAAAAAACAGTAAAATAATATTTTCTACTTTAGTTTTATTCTTATTTTTACGAGAATGAGGTTTTATTTTTAATACCCTTTATCTCCATACTTATACAGGGAAAGACTGAAATCTGGGTCTCTGAATCCATATAAGACTTCTCAACAAAGAGACTTCACTCTTTCTGCATTTACCAAGGAACTCTCATAATTCTGGGATTTTTTAACTTTGTATTTTATAACAATTGAATCCTGTTTAGGACGACGTTGGGCTCTAAATCTAATTGAATTTAGCTTTTTTTTTTTTTAAACCAATTAACTTATTTTGACTGTGTGAGTTTATGTAGGGAGAAATCAATGTTATTGTTGCTACCTCTGCAGTTACTAAAGGAATCATGCTGCCTGAGGTAGGACTTTTGGTTTTTGCAGCAGTGCTTAGAAACAGGATTCTTTGGATCCACAACATGTTGGCTCCCTGGATCTGGATCCGGATCCGCAAAAATATTTTGATCCACTGATCTGGCAAGAGAGGGAACCCCTGGACGCCATGAGCTTCTGCTATACAGACACGAGCCTTCCAGATCTGCTAGGTATACCAAGCCTCAGCCATGCTGTAAACAAGCCTAGCTTTCTTATAATTCTTGGGTTTTACATGTAAAATAGAATTTTTTTTCAGCAAGAATTTACTTAAGATTAATGTTGTTTATTGATTGTCATGATTTGTAACTTATATTGACTCGAAAAGTGGTTTATGTTACACAATAAAACATTTCTTACGCAGTAAGGAGGCTAATAGGAAATTCATTTCTGAATTGAACTTTGCTAATTTTTGATTTAATCAATATCTTTCTTCCGCAATTGTTTTAGACTCTGATTATTTGTCAATGTCAAATTTTTGATTATTTCAATCTGATAAAACTTTAAATAAAAGTATCGCCTAAATAAAATTACTTTCATAATCTTTTCTCTAAATGTTTTCCCTTTTGCGTAAAAAAATGTTGAAGTTTTAAAAACCACTTTACTAGTCATAATTAGTCACTATTTATAATAATTGATCCATACTTCTGATCTTTAATAAACTTTGTATGCCACTATTTCCAAAAAAAAATTTTAAAAATTCTTAACTATATATATACTATATATATATAAAAACCAAGAGTTTTATGGAAACTATTCTGTATATTGGAAGCCCTTGTTTCATGGCGGAGACTTGGAAGCTTGTGTCTGCATAGCGGAGGCTCATGGCGTCCAGGTGTTCCCTCCCTCATCTGGATGGTACCAAGAAGTTAAATTTCAACAAAAAACTGTAAAAAAAATTTCCTTTTTAAACTCAAATCTGAACTGATAGAGAGTTTTGCCTTCAAAGAATTACTTAACAAATATTTTTTTTTTCATTCCTTTAGGTTATAGCTTTAGGAGTAAATAAATGATTATATTTTCTAAACCTTTGTATTGGTTATAGGTGGATTTGGTGGTAAACTATGATATGCCACATCAAGTAGAGGATTTTATCTACAGAACCACCGCCATTGGCTCTAAGGGAAACCAGTTGATCATTCATTTATAAAATATATTAAAGAAGAATATTAAGATTAGCACAAAGCTAAGTTAAATTGTGTAACCTTTTCTCACAGCAACTGTTTGAACACAAAAATTTGTATTTCAATGTCAGTTAAAGATGGTTAAATTAATGTTTTGTTGAGCCCCATGGTTATATAAACTGGTATCCATAGGTTGAGACAGCAAAGCTGGTTAGTCTGATTGACCCTCTCACAGATGGAAGTGTAGTCAATGCACTATCTAAACTTCTGAATCTTTGTAATAAAACAGTTCCAGACTGGTTTTCAAACCTGGAAAAGCTGAAAGCTGCACATGAACAGGAAGAACATAGTGCCGGGAAGCTACCCAATGAGCCTAGGAATAGTAAAGAAGCAGATCCCAAACTGGTAGTGGTATTTTTTCTCTTTTCTAGAATTGAGAGAGGTTAAATAAAATGCAAATGTCCATTCTTCAGATTATAACTTGATTAATACTAATTTCATTTGTAAGAAAATTTACTGGTTACTTTTTACTTCTGATTAAATTTTGACACTAGAAAGGCATATGTAATGACTCCAAATTTTGCCTGTTCAGGGATCTAAGACAAAAGAATCTGACTCCCTGAAAAAGAACAAGAAAAAGAAAAAGAAGGACAGAAAGGTCCACTTGGATACTGAAAATGTAGAATCAAATCTTCTGGGAGAAATGCCTTTAGCAAAAAATAATAAGCCAACACAGAAATCCAATGCCTCACCTGACTCTAAAACAGAGCTCAGCAAGAAAGAAAATGGTAAAAGCGTTCTCAAAGGAAATGGAAGCAAGAACTCTAAAGACAAGTCTGGGTTTAACTTTAGCAATCAGTCTAATCAGATCAGCACTAGCGAAAACTCAACTGCAAGTCATGCTATTGATAAAAGAGAGACCAGTGGAAGAGATCCAAAGCACCAATCAAGTGTATCAAACGAAACTAAAGACAATGGTCACAGTTACAATGGAAGCCAGGATAGAAAACAAAGACCAGGTAAAGCTTCTTTCAACAACCAAGCAAGAGGTTACCATGACAAATATAGTAGACCTCCAACCAGTGAAGGTCATAAAACCCCTGTAGAGAACTCTAATATGGAGGGTAGAAGAAGAGAGAACAGAGTAGTAACCACAGATGGCCAACCAATAGGGGCAGATAAGACTTCTGATATTCCAGATGCTAAGATTTTGCCCAATAATGGACACAAATATGGAGATGTATCCAGCTCTGAAAATAAATTAGATAATGGTCCAGAACCAGCAAAGGCAAAGGATTCTCCAAGGAGTGTACCTGGAGATTATTCTGCTGGCAGCTGCAGAGCAGGAAGAGGGTTTGCCAGTAGAGGATCTGGAAATTATTCAAGGAGGTCAGGAGGGACTGAATACTCCGGAACAGAGAGTGGTGACTACTCAAGAACTGAAGATTACAGGCCTGATACAGGTCATAATGGAGACATACCAGAGGACAGAGAGGCCCCTAGAAAAAGTGCAGACAGAGTATTGGATAATCAATCCCGATTTTCCTCAAGGTGTGCAACACAACAATTTCTATTTCTAATATATATTAATTTCTATTTCTAATCTTATTAAATTGTAGAATAAAGGAGTTTCAAGAGAATCGAGGCCAAGGAACAAGAAGTTTGGATTACACTGATGCTGAAGATATTCCTAGACAACCTCGATCTTTAAACCGGTAATTAGGAATATTTTAGACCCCACTAAGGATGCTCTATAGCACACCAATGTCAGTTCTTGTTGAATATTTATTTGGTCAAGTTTGTCCATACAGTAGTTGATGTTAAGGAGTGTAAGTGGATCTGGGTTTGGAGAAGCTGGGGTTAGGAATCCAGTAGCAGATATAGTTGGTATACTACAGCAACAAGCAGCTGGTGGTGGATACAAGTAAGTTATTGTTACAGAAAATATAAACCCTTTATTTATTTTCTACTGCTTAGTGGTTCCAGGTCAGGAAGAACAGAGGATATGTTGGCAACCTCAGCTTATAGACCTCAAGAGGACAGGTATACTCATTAATATCATTTCCTGTCTAAAAATTATATTTAATCTGTATTATACCACATTCTTATTGGATTTACGTTGCCAAATTAGCAATAATTCTTATTATTGTCACCCATTTCGTGTAATAATTATGATTATTCAACAACAAGGTGACAATAATCAGGAATATTCACTGGGAACTTGATAGATAGATAGATCCATAAACTAGGTGACAATAATAAGAATTATTCACCAGGAACTTGATAGATAGATAGATACATGAACTAGGTGACAATAATAAGAAATATTCACCAGGAACTTGATAGATAGATAGATACATGAACTAGGTGACAATAATAAGAAATATTCACCAGGAACTTGATAGATAGATAGATCCATGAACTAGGTGACAATAATAAGAATTATTCACTGGGAACTTGATAGATAGATAGATAGATCCACGAACTAGGTGACAATAATAAGAATTATTCACTGGGAACTTGATAGATAGATAGATAGATCTACGAACTAGGTGACAATAATAAGAATTATTCACTAGGAACTTGATAGAAATATAGATCCATAAACTTGGTGACAATAATAAGAATTATTCACTGGGAACTTGATAGATAGATAGATCCATGAACTAGGTGACAATAATAAGAATTATTCACCAGGAACTTGATATATATATAGATCCACGAACTAGGTGACAATAATAAGAATTATTCACCAGGAACCTGATAGATAGATAGATAGATCCACGAACTAGGTGACAATAATAAGAATTATTCACTAGGAATTTGATAGATAGATAGATCCACCAACTAGGTGACAATAATAATAATTATTCACTAGGAACTTGATAGATAGATAGATCCACGAACTAGGTGACAATAATAAGAATTATTCACCAGGAATTATGTTGCATATAGCAGGCCAAACGGTTGGACCGATTTGGCTTGAATTTTTTGTGGACACTCATGGGTGGCCGGGGGATGTTAAAGCCTAAAAAAAATCGAAATTTTTTTCCAAATTTTTTTTTTCAATTTTTTTACTTTTTTTTCACTGACAACGCCGGGCCCTTCAGCGAGTCATACATATTTTAAGATTTTAGGTCTGTCAGAATGTTAGGTTATGAAAAAAGTGCCTAACTAAAATAGATTCAGCATGTAAGATTTGCCTGATATGGTTCAGATACCAACTGTCATCAGGGGAACTGTTTGATCTAAATCAGAGTCCTGAAAATGAAGAAGAATAAGCCCCTTAACACAAATTCACCTCAATAAAATCAAGGAGAAGAAATTATAAAAAAATATTTAATATTTTTATAAAATGATCTACAAAAACACTTTTTTAGGGGCGTCAAGGGGAAAATCTATTTTTAACTCAATTTCAGATTTAAATTTTCAATTTCTTAGAAATTAGTAAACTTTTGCAATTTAAAACCCTACTATCTTTTAGGAAGAATCTTCACAGGATGAAAGGTACAAAATGCACAATTTTCATCAAAAGGAAATCCTAGAAATTCATTATCATTGAATAATAATATCAAAGAGTGGGGTACTCTTTGATATTATTTTTTAGCAAAAGATAATTTTTAAATAAATTTTTCATTTTTTAAAACTTAAGTAAGAATTGTCTTCGATAGTTTAAAAATCCAAAATGCTCCATTTTCCTCGAAAGGGGCGCCAAGAATTTCAAAATAAACGAATACCCCCCCTCAGATATTATTTCGCTAAAACATAGAAAATAATAAATTCGGATTATTTTAAACCATTATTTAGGGATCACCTTCAAAGACTTAAAAGATCCAAAATGCACAATGAACCCGTAACAAGTAAGACATTTTGTAATATCTCTGTAAATATAAATAGCAGCCGGTTCTATTTTTCAATGTAGACTCGTATATACTCCCAATGACCACAAGAATTCACTAAAAAACAGAGAAAAAAATCCTCTAGTTTTTCATGTCAAAACAGGGTGTCAAAAATTGCTTTTTTTATTTTTATTTAAATGCCAAATAATAATTCAGATCAAATATATAGGAGAAAAAGAAACAAGAAAATATTATTTACACCCCCCTCTTGAAATTCATTTGTCAAACGCAAAAAAATAAAAACTTTCAGTTATTGAGACACTCCATAATATAAAGGATGGTATGGTCTGACAAAATTATAGATTAACATATTCTTTGATTTTTACAAATAAAATTCTAGAGGGGAATGTTCAGTGGTATTTAATTTCTAAACACGCCATTTTGATAAAAAATTGCTCATTTTAGGCCTTTGAAAACACTCCCTGCATGCAGGATGGTATGGTGTTCAGTGATATATTGAATTTCTAGGCAACTCTTTCAATAAAAATTGTGTTTTTTGGGATCTTTAAGCTATTAAAGACAATTCCTAAAGGAAGTGATATTTAAAAAGATTTTAAATTACTATTTCCTTTGTTAATGTCAGGTATAATATAATCTATTTAGTGAAATTAAATTTTTCTAGAAAATGTGCATTTTGGATCTTTCACCTTTAAAGACACTAACTAAAGGACGATATGTTTTTAAATAATTTGAAATCAATATTTTCTTTGGTTTGAGAAATTGAATTTTTAGCCGTACCTTTTGATAAATCAATATTTATTTTTTTTGTTAAATAGAATTTATGAGGGAGTGTTAAGTGATATTGAATTTCTAGACGCCCCTTTCGATAAGAATGGTGCATGGTGCATGGTGCACGCCCCTGAAAAAGTATTTTTAATAATTCTCTTAACAGAAATTTTAAATATTTTTTATAATTTTATTTTCCTATCCTGATTTTTTAGCATCAATTAAACTGATTCTTAGTCTTTTTTAGGAGTCTGTTGCAGATCAAACGATCCCCCGGACAGTTGGCTTTTTAGTCCTTTAGTCTTACAAGGCTTATCTTGCATGCTGAATCTATCTTTGTTAGGCTTTATTTTCATGGCCTAAAACTCTGAAATACCTAAAATCTTAAAATAAGTATTATAAATGGACATGAAAAAGTATTTATACGAATACCTTTTATGCCCCCTGTCCTCTGTCTACGCCCCTGATAAGATAAGGATAAAGAATTGAGCATTTTCCCTGTTCCTTATTGATTGAAAGAATACAGGTGCAAAGTTATTATCCTTTACCTCTATTTTTACAAAAGTTTTTACACATTACTGGTCCTTTAAAGTTAAAATAAAAGTTATAAATGTAATTCTGGGAATGTATTCAAATCCTCCAAGAATATGGTATAATATTATTATACTACTCTTAATATGTAGGTCAAGCTTCTATCGAAAACCTCCAAGAGGAGGTCGTTTTGACAGTGGAGGTCAGTTTGACCAAGCCTCCCAGGTTGTCAATAGCAATGTTGCAGACCTCCAAAGTCTGTTGGAATTAAAGGTAAAAGATTATTTAATTCTTAAAAACACTTTAATCTTATGTTTTTGTTTTCTGTAGGCTAGACTTGCGTCCGAGAAAGCGGAACAAATTGCTGCCAGACAGAATACTAGAAGGTACAAAAGACAATTAATTTTTTGTGTTCACCAATTTTTGAACAAACTATTGTTTTCAGGTCTCGAGTTGAGCCTGATCTCTCAAACACCAGCAACTGGCCTGCGCTTAAATAGATCTGAAAACAAGGAGATTTTGGTTGAACTATTTATGGACTAGAAGTGTGACACTAACTAACTTAATTAGCACAATTTTAATCCTCAGACCTGAACTTAATTCTTACAATTTTAATCCTCAGATCTGAACTTAATTTTTAGACATTTTTTCCTTCTATCATGTTTCTTTAATTTGATTCCTTGCATTGTTTTTTTGGCATTTTTTTTTTACTTTTTCCATGTTCTCTTTTTAAATCAAAGCATTTAATAATATAAGGTGTATTTTTCATACAGTGAAACCCTTAATAACGAATACATCGAAAGAATTCATCAAATGTCGTATTCTTCACTTGCTGATAATGGAATGTTGCAAATATTTAGTTTTTTAATTAAATGATTATATGGAACTCTTTAAAACTGTTCCTGCATATTCATGTCTATTTATTTATTGTTGCAAATACTGAAATTTACGTAATATAGTATAAAACTCATTGGAAAATTGTCAAGACGACATTTGATAAATTCTTCCGATGTATTCGTTATTAAGGGTTTCACTGTAGGAAAATAAGATATTGATTTTCCTCGTGTTAACTTGATTATCTAGCACAATTCAATTCAGCAACACTAGGTAACAATCAACTTATCTACGAGTTTGGAAAGAAATGTCTGTGCTATGTGGATAGTGGATATTTGTTCTCAGTAAACTGCCTGGATTCCTTGGGTCTGTTTTCTATACCCCGTTTCTAAACCCATTCTTACCAGACGGAAATATCATTTTGAAAAATACTCAGAATTCTAAAATGGATTTTTTTTAATTTAAAAAAATGAATTTAAATAATTTGTCAAAATTTGCATGTTTTTAAGCTGGAAAAGCTGGTTTGGTGAAAAGTTAAATATTATTGTGATCATTATTTATTAACATGTTAATTACTATTATTTGAATTATAATTTTAATTATCAATATGATATTTTTAATTGTAATTTTTTTATTTAATATTGTAACCAGTGTACTATTTATTCAAATAACAAATAATTTTACAAACGTAATTCTTGGTTCATATAATATGGTACATAACCACTGAATCGACGAGTTTTGTAGTATTCAGACTTTGTTTAATAATGTGTATAACCACGAAGTAGGAGTTTTTTTTATGTTTCAGTGCACTTTGGTACTACTATTACAGTGCATTGTAACATTTAAGTACACGAAATAAATACCAGTACACAGTACACCTAACTAACATGGTACATGAGGTTAGTTTCCAGTACAATAATAAAAATATATTGCTTGTTTTTTGGTTAAATTTTTGAAAATGCAGTACAGTACAATGTTTGTTTACAGAGACTATGCAAAACATTTATAACAGTGTTAAATCTGGAGGGCTGAAGGTTGCAGAGTTCCTGACCCCAGTCTTGAAAGAATCCAAATTTCAGGTATAAGATGTCAACTTAAATATTTCCACCTGAAATATCATTGATAAACTTCTTATTAACCAGGAGACTGGGGTTCTTACTCCTGAGGAATTTGTTGCAGCTGGAGATCATTTGGTAAAATCAATTAATTAATTCTATTCATACAATTGATCATGAAAGATTTCACATTGTCTAGGTTCATCATTGTCCAAGCTGGCAGTGGGCAGTGGGTGACCAAGCTTTTATTAAGGTAAACTCCATTGCCTGTCATAATCCCCTTTATATATATATATAACTGCTGAGGGAAAAATAGTTGTCCTTTAATTGGAAAATGTTTGATCAAATCTATCGCGTACAGAGCAGAAATAAAATCAGACCAAGATACAGTGGCATATATTGGTTTGGCTTCTAACACATTTAAAGAGAGGTACCTGAACCATACATCATCTTTTAGGAATAAAATTACAAAAAAGGTATACGGCACTTTCCAAGCACATTTGGAAATTAAAGGATCAAAAGAAACCTTATGAAATAAAATGGTTTATCGACGAGTATGCAACCTCAATCCTCATATCATCCAACCAAGAAGAGATGCAATTTATGCAATATAGAAAAAACCCTTATCCTCGCATCTACACCTCATCATCTTCTAAATCAGCGCAGTGAATTAATAAGTACATGTCGGCATAGAAGAAAATATCTATTATCATCAATTTAGCAAAATCATGTTTTTATATGTATCTAATAATTTGTATATTGCAGTTAAGTGCTGTATTTTTTTTGAAGGAAAATCATTGCAAAGAAATGTTTGTAATAATTTTTTTTAAAATACGCAATATGCGATGAAAAAATCTTGGAATTTTGGTTGTTCAAAGAATTGTAACTGCTGAGGATATATATATATAACTGCTGAGGGAAAAATAGTTGTCCTTTAATTGGAAAATGTTTAATCAAATCTATCGTGTACAGAGCAGAAATAAAATCAGACCAAGATACAGTGGCATATATTGGTTTGGCTTCTATCACATTTAAAGAGAGGTACCTGAACCATACATCATCTTTTAGGAATAAAATTACAAAGAAAGTATACGGCACTTTCCTAGCACATTTGGAAATTAAAGGATCAAAATAAACCTTATGAAATAAAATGGTTTATCGACAAGTATACATCCTCAATCCTCATATCGTCCAACCAAGAAGAGATGGAATTTATGCAATATAGAAAAAACCCTTATTCTCGCATCTACACATCATCATCTTCTAAATCAGGGCATGGTAAATTAATAAGTACAAGTCGGCATAGAAGAAAATATCTATTATCATCAATTGAGCAAAATCATGTTTTTATATGAATCTAATAATTTGTATAGTGCAGTTAAGTGCTGTATTTTTTTTTAAAGGAAAATCATTGCACAGAAATGTTTGTAATAATTTTTTTTTAAATACGCAATATGTGATGAAAAAATCTTGGAATTTTAGTTGTTCAAAGAATTGTAACTACTGAGGATCGTCGTGACTCATGATAGGCGTGAAACATTATGTTTATTATAATTCTTTTTTAAAAAAATGTGAAGTTAAAAACTGAAATATATATATATATATATATTATTTAGGATTATCTACCAGCTGATAAACAGTTCCTAATCACCAAGAATGTGCCCTGCTACAAAAGATGCAAACAAATGGAGTACAGGTAAAGAGTACTGTTTATTATGTACTGTGTACTGTGAAATGTGTACTCTGTACTGTTTATTATGTACTGTGTACTGTGAAATGTGTACTCTGTACTGTTTATTATGTACTGTGTACTGTGAAATGTGTACTCTATACTGTGTACTGTGAAATGTGTACTCTATACTGTTCATTATGTATTGTGTACTGTGAAATGTGTACTCAATACTGTTTATTATGTACTTTGTACTGTGAAATGTGTACTCTATACTGTTTATTATGTACTGTGTACTGTGAAATGTGTACTCTATACTGTTTATTATGTACTGTGTACTGTGAAATGTGTATTCTATACTGTTTATTATGTACTGTGTACTGTGAAATGTGTACTCTATACTGTTTATTATGTACTGTGTACTGTGAAATGTGTACTCTATACTGTTCATTATGTACTTTGTACTGTGAAATGTGTACTCAATACTGTTTATTATGTACTGTGTACTGTGAAATGTGTACTCTATGCTGTTTATTATGTACTGTGTACCGTGAAATGTGTACTCAATACTGTTTGTTATGTACTGTGTACTGTGAAATGTGTACTCTATACTGTTTATTATGTACTGTGTACTGTGAAATGTGTACTCTGTATTGTCCAGCAAAGTAATATATCTTTATTTGTAGAGGAGAAGAGATGGTTTTAGACAACGATGATCCAGAGGGGGGCTGGGTGGACACTCACCATTATCATGAGAAGGTTATTTTAAAGTTCTATTTTCCACCACTATTTGACGTTGTCGCTAGATGTCTTATGCCTGTATTTATTTAACTAGGATGAGGTTGAGACCCAGGTGTCCGAGATGACTCTGGAGGATAAATCTGAGGAGAAGGAGGAAGATGTAGAGGATGAAGAGGCTGTTGATATGGATGTAAGTTTAAATAATTGGATTGTTCAACAGTTTCTTTCAAATTTTACTTTATTAGGAGTTTGTTGAACAGGGGGGTTTAGAGGAAGATACAAATACAGTGATAACAGAACCTAAACTAGCTTCCAAAGGAATTCAATCATTTTAACGTCCTTTTCTCTCTATCATTTAATTATTCTTTCATTTATTCTTCATTCAATCATCTTTTTCATTTATCCTGTCTTAAAATTATTTTTTCATTCATTCTTTATTCAATCATCTTTTTCATTTATCCTGTCTTAAAATTATTCTATAATTCATTCTTCATTCAATTATCTTTTTAATTTGTCCTTTCATTTAATTATTCTTTCATTCATTCTTCATTCAATCATCTTTTTCATTTATCCTTTCATTTAATTATTCTTTCATTCATTCTTCTTTCAATCATCTTTTTAATTTATACTTTCATTTAATTATTCTTTCATTCATTCTTGCAATCATTTTCTTATTCGACCTTCAATCATTTGATTAATTCTATTTTTTATTTATTGATTAATTGATTGAGAAACTAGGTGGTGAGATCCTAAGTACAAGAACCTATGATCTAAATATTACTTATGATAAATATTATCAAACACCAAGACTCTGGTTAACTGGATATAATGAGAACAGGTATTATTCCAAATAATAAGTTGATATTATCATTATTATTGTTGTTATTTTAGAGTTGCCATGGGAGTGGATGAAATGTATGAAGATTTCTCTGCGGATCATGCCAACAAGACAATAACAATGGAAACCCATCCTCATCTACCTGGACCACCCCTGGTATATCATTTTATTTATATTTTTGTGAACACTCCCTTTATATATTATTCCTTTCATGTTTTGGTGAACACTCCCTTTATATATTATTCCACTCATGTTTTGGTGAACACTCGTGAACACTCCCTTTATATATTATTCCTTTCATGTTTTGGTGAACACTCCCTTTATATATTATTCCACTCATGTTTTGGTGAACACTCTCTTTATATATTATGAATGTTTTCTCTTTATTTAGGCGAGTGTTCATCCCTGTAAGCATGCGCAGACCATGAAGAAGCTTCTGGATCAAATTAGTGAAGGAGGAGGAGATCTCCAGGTAGAGATATTATTAAACTATTAGTGAAGGAGATCTCCAGGTAGAGATATTATTAAATTATTAGTGAAGGAGATATCCAAGTTTAGAGATATTATTTAACTATTAGTGAAGGAGATCTCCAGGTAGAAATATTATTAAACTATTAGTGAAAGAGATCTCCAGGTAGAGATATTATTAAACTATTAGTGAAGGAGATCTCCAGGTAGAGATATTATTAAACTATTAGTGAAGGAGATATCATGTTTTGGTGAACACTCCCTTTATATATTATTCCACTCATGTTTTGGTGAACACTCCCTTTTTATATTATTCCACTCATGTTTTGGTGAACACTCCCTTTATATATCAATCCACTCATGTTTTGGTGATCACTCCCTTTATATATTCTTCCACTCATGTTTTGGTGAACACTCCCTTTATATAATATTCCACTCATTTTTTGGTGAACACTCCCTTTATATATTATTCCACTCATTCTTTGGTGAACACTCCCTTTATATATTATTCGACTCATGTTTTTTGTGAACACTATGTATTATTCCACTCATGTTTTGATGAACACTCCCTTTATATATTATTCGACTCATGTTTTGGTGAACACTCCCTTTATATATTATTCCACTCATGTTTTGGTGAACACTCCCTTTTTATATTATTCCACTCATGTTTTGGTGAACACTCCCTTTATATATTATTCCACTCATGTTTTGGTGAACACTC
>NW_019397958.1:19639-37096 GCF_000591075.1 Eurytemora carolleeae
TATCTAATATCTAATATCTAATATCAGTATCTAATGTTTAGGTGCATCAATATCTAATATCTAATATCTAATATCAGTATCTAATGTTTAGGTGCATCAGTATCTAATATCTAATATCTAATATCAGTATCTAATGTTTAGGTGCATCAGTATCTAATTCTCTTCCTTAAGTTTGTTCAGGTAATCTTAACGTTGTTTATTGTTTATCTTATTGTTTTTCTTCTTAATTCTGTCATTTATTAAAATATCCATTTTTAAATTTAATTATATTTGCTGTGTTTAGGCGATCATACCGACGATAGAATACGATTTTACCCAGAACTTTGCTCTATAATTCGCTGAAGATAAACATTCTGAAATCAATTAATAAACAGTGGGATTTATAAAACTGAGGAATAGGAAGACGACATATCGGTATTTTATGTTGCTATGAATTAAATAGTTAAAA
This sequence comes from Eurytemora carolleeae, assembly GCF_000591075.1. Taxonomy (NCBI): domain Eukaryota; kingdom Metazoa; phylum Arthropoda; class Copepoda; order Calanoida; family Temoridae; genus Eurytemora; species Eurytemora carolleeae. The sequence continues at coordinate 20,088 of NW_019397958.1, forward strand.
AGTAGCTTGAAAATCAATTTATAAAGGGGACCCTGCACAATTGCTCTGTTTCATGTCCATTTGACTGTTTAAAATCATAACTTGAGTCTAACAGTCGTCTTTTTATAGTTTTATGAGTCTTACTGTAGTAACTTTTTTTTACTAAATCACCAAATCAGATTTATTTAAAATGTTTGGATGATGTGAATAAAATATGGTGATAATTTAATAAATAAAATATGTTTGTATCTATTTTAATACTTTTTTTTTAATTAGATCATAGTTTTTGGTTTAAGGAGTAAAGAGTAATAAATGATATTATTTTGCTTTGTGATATTTTTGTATTTTTGTTCGAAAATAAATATTGCTGATTTTATGATGGAAAAACTCCAAAAACTATATTTTAAACCCAGAAACGACATTTTTCGTTATCTGTTTTAAACCAGAAAAGATATTTTTCGTTATCTGTTTTAAACCAGAAACGACATTTTTTGTATCTGTTTTAAACCAGAAACGACATTTTTCGTTATCTGTTTTAAACCATTTAACCATCTCATCCCTGGATTTGTATTAATAAACATGATAAAGTTGGTCACTGTTTTAATCCGTGTTTTCAAAACATAAATGTTTAATTTGGCTTTCAGAGATTTCACAATTAAAAATTTAATTCTTAATTTGTTTCGTAAACTCAACCTTCATTTCATACATAGCCCCATCTCCTTGACCATTCCATAATTTTAGTCTTTGACCTTAGATATTTCAAAGTATGAATTGTGTTAGATCAAATAATCTAATTTTTTGAGAACGATTTTTGCCCCCTCCCCCCCCCATCCTATCAATTTTTTACATAATTTTTTACCGATTTTAGGGTATTTAAAATCGAACTTGTGATAATTTTTTTGTAACATTTTTTGTTAAAATTTCTTACAATATTTAACAATGTATGTATTTCACCTTTGCATGGGGTTTTGTGGGTTTCTATTAAATACTTTGTGTGGGTCCTTTCTCTCCTGTCCGGTATTAAATATTTTACAATGAGTCATAAAGTTTTCAATTCTTGGAATTGCCGGAAAATAACAATGCATGGGGTGTGATCTTTAAATAATCTGTCCTCATCAAATGACATCATTCAATTTTATCATGCCAACAGATAGTGAACTCAGAGAAATTTCCAAGAAAGTGATGGCGAAGAAAAGAGAGAAGAAGGCAGAGATCATGGAGTTGAAGGAGAAGGGATTGTGTGTTAGTGAGGGGAGGTTAAATTCCAGTGATGGAGGCAAGGAAACGTGGTGGGCAGAAAAAACTGAACATGCATAAAGGGAAATGATTTTGGGGTTCATGGTCCTAAATCGATAAAAAATTTGTAACAAATTAATAGGAGGAGGGTCCAAAAATCGTTCTCTAGGAAATTACCATTTTTTTAAATATCAAAGGTTGGCCCTATGCATTAGTTTGCAAACATATAGGGATTAGAAAATTTGAGCTTGTGGCAAGGTTATGACTAATTTTTTGTCAACCTTTAAATAAAACAAAATTTTAAATGATATTTCATCCATCATACAACATGTTTATACTAAGAACTATATAAAAGTGAAAATCCAACATTCCTCTGGTGAATACTCAAGTCATTGCATCCTTTAAATGATATTTCATCCATCATACAACATGTTTATACTAAGAACTGTTTAAAAGTGAAAATCCAACTTTCCTCTGGTGAAAACTCAAGTCATTGTATCCTTTAAAGGGAGTGACCGGCTATAGGTAGTTGAACTAAGTATACAGTGTTGTTGAATGCTTCTTCCGGATTCTTTTGAGACATATTATAAAACTTTTTAAAGATCTGTAAATCCTGAGTTTGAGCGCAAGTTCGACGTTCAAAACTCCTACTTTAGGGGTGGAAACGTTTTCAGAATCGGGTTTTTTTTAAAACGAATGAGTTTTCCACAACACTGGATACTTAGTTCAACTACCTTACATAGCCGGTCACTCCCTTTAAAGCTAACTTTACTATTTAATTTAATCAAAGAATTGTTGACGGATTATATATTTTCAACAATGTTTAATTTCAGATATATTGAATACCTGAGCCGGTTCTATTTTAAAATGTGTTAGATTGTCGATATCTCTTCCCGGAGACTTGTAACCTCTGAAATGGTATTTGTCGGCTTCATTGTTTACCAGATTAAAAAGAAGGTTAATAATGTACTGTACAATTCTTTATGTACTGTATTAGGTGTACACAGGATCAGTGTACAGTATTGTCTGTATCCTGATCTTGTGCATCCAAGTACAGAGACTTTTTATATTCTTGTTCAGGGCTTAAGAACTTGAGAAAAGGAGCTGTACAGTGTACACTGAGTGTTGTAAAGATGCAATCTCCAGCGTAAACTGGTGTAAACTGAAACTCAACTTGTATTGTAGTTGCAGTTATGCAGAATCTCCAGGTGCGTTTAGACTACATACAGTTGTACATTATACAAGTCTATAATGATTCAAAGTACTAAATATTTAGGATATATGAAAGTACAATGAGATTATAATCCTAAACTTGGAAATATATACCCCTGTTAATCCGAATAATCACTGGTTAGATAGCAGTTTGGAATCAAAATCTTTTCTCGTTGTGAACTCAATTCTAAATAGAAATATTTAAGGAGTTAGTTGTAAAATTATCTGGATTAACTTTCCTGTGACAACTTTGACACTTGAACGAAACAAGAAGATATACCTGGATGAATTTTTGTGGACTCAGTTGATGCACCAAATGTAAGAATTTTTAATCTATAATTTATTGTATGATTATTGGATTGTCATGTTTGATTAATTGATTGGTGGTATTGTATACATTGTATTAGCTGATCTCAATGGAAATGATTAACATTTCGTTGAGTTTCCACAGTAAGAATGTGTGATAAACTGTACAGGACAATGTACAAGTTCACTGTTTTAATAAATAACTGAACTGTGGATTAAACTCCGGATTAATTTTAGAACAGAAGCGCATGAGAATTAAAATTTGAAGAGAAATTAAGATTTTTCAATAAAATTGTGGAGTATAATAGCTGTCTTTCTAATTTTCAAAATCAAATCCGATAGTTTATACAATGAAAAAAAATACATAACAAGATATTTTAGAATGAGGGAGGGAGAGAGGGGGGGGGGTAATAAAAGGCGTTTTTGAGTTTATTGTTTTTTTAAATAAGCGATTTTTTGTAAATTTATGCAATTATTTATTACAAAATAAGCATTTTTTAAAATAACCGATTTTTTAAGTTGAATATATGCATTTTTTGTTTTAAATATATAAACCAGCTTTTCGTTGAAAATAAAAGAGTTTTTTGTTGAATTTAAACGATTTTTTTGTTGAAAATAAGCCATTTTTTAATAAGCAATTCTTTTTAAATAAGCGATTTATGTTTAGCGATTTTTTGTCACCTAATCAGGTGCTATCTAACTTTTTTACCCGATTAGGTGACTTTTTATCTCTTAATAATGATTTTTTAAATTTAGAGTGATGAACGAAGTTAAAAAGTACTTCACCTTCGGAGGAGGGGAAACCATAGAGTTAACCTGTTCAGAAGCTGCTGATAGGTTTGTGAAGAATGTTCTATCCAAGAACCTGGAATCAGAGAATGTACGGTTCCCGGAGCATATAATCCGGCTTGGGGTTACCCCTGAGGGTCCTAAACTGTCGGAAGAAAAACATGAAGAAAGGGGAAACCAAATTACAGACCCAAGAGAAAAAATACTCTACAATACTTATTTAACAGCATTGAAGGGAAATGAGTGTGAAAAAGCAGTATGGGACTATATAATAAGGACCCCAAGTGATGTTAGATGTGCAACTTTTATGAGTTACGATAACAAAATGTTCCTGCAATTCACTGGAGCCTCTGATACAACAAAAACTGAAGCTCCTGATGCTCAGAATCTAGCTGCTGAGAAATCTATAGCTCCTGATGCTGAGAAAACTGAAGCTTCAGATGCTAAGAAAGTTGAAGCTTCATATACTGAGAAAACTAAAGCTTCAGATGCTGAGAAAGCTGAAGCTCCAGATGCTGAGAAAGTTGAAGCTACAGATGCTGAGAAAACTGAAGCTCCAGATGATGAGAAAGTTGAAGCTACAGATGATGAGAAAACTGAAGCTCCAGATGATGAGAAAGTTGAAGATTCTGATGGCACAACTGCCAACAAATTAACGCAAATCAATGCAGAAGATGAAGATTTAAAGAAAGTTCCCAAAATCAAAGCAAAAAAATCAGCAAACACCCAAGCTCATGAAGCCAACAAACCATACAAAGCTATGGCCAACAAATCTACAAAAGATGAATGACAACAAGTGTCCTGATGGTAGATCACACAAAGCTACACAAACCGGATCTCCCCGACGTAAAGCCAACAAAGATCCTCTTACTGCTCTTACTGATAATCAGGAATTTGACTTTGTATTTCTCTTAGGGGAATACAAAACATTTGTCGTATTCGAAGTCAAGGCCAGCTTCAAGGGCACGGGAAATTGGAAGGAACAGTTAGAACGAGCAGAACTATTTTACAAAACAATTATCAAGTACATCGGAGATGAGGATTACAAGGATTGGACATTTCTTCCAGTTGCAGCTTTTCCAAATGCTACAGATATCAAACAGGTGATTTTTTTTCAGTAATAATTAAAAAAAAGCAAATCTTTCTCACTTAACCCTATCCCAACAAGGGGGGGAGGGCTGGGACATTTCTAACTAACTAACCCCTTACTTTAGGTTCAAAGCAGGTTTTTTTATTTCTACTGCATGAGTCCTCAAGATACTGCCTGAATGCCTTATTTTACCTTTACCAGACTATATCTATATTTAGACCTACTTCCGGGCATTGGATTTCGACATTTATAGCTCTTTGTAAAGCCTTAAAGAAAAGGAAGCAGATTGCACAATTTTTGCGAGGAAATTTTGAATCTTATTTGCACAAGTACCTTTCAAGGGAATCAACAAATTTTCAGTTTCCTTGAATACATATTTAGTTTTTGCACGTTTTTTGCTCAATAACTTGATATTGCAATAAATATATAAACTGTTGCAAATTTGCCATTTATTTGCAGATTATTAAAGTAGAGCCCAAGGGCTTTCCAAAACTGTATCCACTGTTATAGATTTGTATTACAATAAGAAAATAGACTGTTTTGGGTAAAGAAGACATCAGCCTGAATAGGGTTCACAAGAATTCTATGATTCTTGTAATTTGTTTATTTACGAAATAAGTATTAAAAGGTGAAAGTCTCAGGAGTTTACAACGAATTAATTTTGTGCAGTTAACCCCAAATCTGTATTGAATAGAAAACATGCAATTAAATACCTTTTTTGTATTTTTTTTTCGTTTTGAAATGACTAAAAACATAAACGGAAATAATCGGTTGGAAAACTTAAATCGATTGTCTTAAAAAGTTTTTGTTTTAAACTTTTTTTTTGTAACCCTCTGTATGTGTTAAAAATGGAAAAGTATTTCATTGGATATTCAATATTCATTTGATTATTTGTAAAAAATTACCCAGACAGACTTTTACATCATTGTATAATCATTATATATTTGTAATTAATAATACTGATACAATTACATTTAATTTGATCTTTTACTTTAAATACAGGCTAGAACTAGGCTAGATTAGGCTAGAACTGTAAATTGCAAATTTTCTCATGACAATTTTGAGAATTTTCTAAGATTTCGTGATTCAATCTTTATAAAATTTTAGATTTCCATTGAAATAGTTTATATACAAATTCTTGCTTTTCTGAACTTTTGATTTTGAAAGAAAAACTGTTAACTGTGTTATTTTTATGTTCAACTGAACAATAACTCTTATGAATATATCTCTCAATTGGTCAGACACCGATCTTAATGAAATTTTAGGATTAGATAGCTATTATCTATTATCAGAGTTTCTTCACTTTCAATTTTGATGGGAAAAAAGGTTCGCGGATTTTGTTTTTGCAAAAATACCCAAAAAATATTATTTCTGAAGAAGACGACGCTAATCACACCTAGCAGCTAAAATTAAACTTTTTTTAACTTCTATAGTACAAGTTTTAATCTTCAATTTGTAAAATTTAAAGAAATTGAGTTTTTGCCACAAACTCAAATTTCTAATCCCTATATCTTTGCAACCAGATGGTGTAAACCGATGATATTTCAAACTTAGACTATTTGGTCTAACAGAATTTATAGTTTGAAATATCAAAGGTCTATGACATCAAGTTGCAAAGATATAGGGGGAAATATTTGTGGCAAGAACTCATTTCCTTTTCTGACCATTTTCAAATTAAAGATAAATTAACATTCGGAGATAAAGAAAGCATAGGAGTAAAATAAGAGAACTAAATTCTATTCAAGATCAGCAAAAGTTCTTGAATAGAATCAGTGCTAGTTAAACAATTAGAAACATCAGCATAGCTACAAGTATAAGAATCTACTGCTCCTAGTTCTTGAATAGTATCAGCGCTAGTTAAAGAATTAGAAACATCAGCATAGCTACAAGTATAAGAATCCATTGCTCCTAGTTCTTGGATAGTATCAGCGCTAGTTAAAGCATTAGAAACATCAGCATAGCTACAAGTATAAGAATCCATTGCTCCTAGTTCTTGGATAGTATCAGCGCTAGTTAAAGAATTAGAAACATCAGCATAGCTGCAAGTATAAGAATCTACTGCTCCTGGAAAATTATTTATATAAATAAAGAAAACTTTGTAAGATATAATTATAAGCTTCCTTTCCTGTTTTGGTATGTGCCCAATTGTAAAAACTTTTTTGAATGTTTTCACCTGTTTAACATTATTTTGGTCTAAACCTAGTATCCCTTCCAGGGGGGTCAATTACCCCCAAGATTCTATGGGTGGATAAATTTCTCCAAATAAGCCCCTTATTTAGGCCCCTGGAGCTGAATTTCTCCAAGAACATTTCAGCACCAAAAAAGGCTTTCTCTAAATCCTCTTAATCAAAAAAAGGTTATGGAAGTAGTTTTCTTTCTATTTGCTTGGCTTTTTCTATCACATTGTGATGATTGTTTGCTATTTTCAACATTCTTCCTATAATTATTATTATTATTATTATAATTATTATTATTATTATTATTATTATTATTAATATTATTATTATTATTATTATTATTATTATTATTATTATTATTATTATTATTATTATTATTATTATTATTATTATTATTATTATTATTATTATTATTATTATTATTATTATTATTATTATTATTATTATTATTATTATTATTATTATTATTATTATTATTATTATTATTATTATTATTATTATTATTATTATTATTATTATTATTATTATTATTATTATTATTATTATTATTATTATTATTATTATTATTATTATTATTATTATTATTATTATTATTATTATTATTATTATTATTATTATTATTATTNATGTTATTCGGTATGAGACGTCTTTAACAATTTTCTCCTTATAGACGCAACAGATAGAAGTAAGATTAGTAGCGATCAAAAGCGCTTTTTTATCGCATTAAGCCTATACCCCCTTTCATTTTTCGCGAACACTCCCTTTAAGTATTTATAAACTTTCTAAAGTTTTCAAAAATTCCTTTAATTCCTTACTATACATTGATTTATATACTAACTTTGTATAATTCATAATTAGCATAGACAGCAAAAAAAATGTTATACAGAAAGTTGTAATCTCTGTTTTTCTGTCTGATTTTATTTGCATGTCAGATCATAACACTTGAGAACCCCTTTACCGATTTGCCTCAAATTTTGATTGAGGAATCAGGAACTCTGTTGAATCATGGGAATGTTCTTTGCTTGATTTAACCTTATCCTGATTGGGCTATCTCTGTCTAATATAGATTCTGTTTAACATAGTCTATAGTTTTGTCCTTAGAGTTGAGATAGGGGAGTGTGTCCCCAGCCCAAATTTTCAAGGCCTGCTCATTAAAAAAAATTTAAACCTCTAACTTTAATGGTTAGGGAGTTCAAAAAGTTCAAAAAGTACGTCGGAAAATTGTTCAAAAATGAATATTTTTACTTTTGACAAATATTAACAAGTGACCAATGTTTTTTCAAGGGCTTGTCAAATAAATAAATGTTAGCCCTCCGCCGCGCTGTGGCTCAAAGTGATAAAAACCGAAATAAACTTGAACGGTATGTCTGGGGAAAAAATAAATTGATTTCAAAAGTCAAAAAAGATAATGTTTTCATCCTTTATTTTGCATGTAGAGGGGAACTATAGTTAATGATCTTTAAAAGTTCAAAACTAACTTCTTCTAGGGGCTGACAAAATGAGAAAAAAGTTTGCAAGATTCTTCTTGCTTGTTTTCATTAGACATAAGATAAAAAATAATTTAGAAAAAATATTTATTTCAACTTTCTGGGGACATATTTTTAAACTTTTTAAAATTTTGTTCAAATTTTTACTAACTTTGAAATTTAATAAGTAATGACTGTGGCGAACTAAGGGGCAAATTTCATCTCTAGGAAATAGTTATTAGTGTGTAGAAACTTTATGAAAAATTCCAGATGCCCAAAATAAATAATTTATAAATAATTTATTGCAAAAAAATAAACATTTTAAACACATTTCTTAAACCATGAGAGAGCTGACTAGATGTAGATAAGTGTTTTTCACTTTAAATATCGCTTCACTGTACTTAACTAATATTTCGGTACATAAAATATAACTTGCTATTATTATTGGTCAGCATGCATTCTGGTGAATTTTATGTTCTGTCAGCATGCATCTAGTATGCCAGCCAGAATTATAGAAGCTAAATTTAATTATTTTATTGATCCAAATTTGCATCTATCAGAATATCTTTAAACAATTTAACTGGCCAGTATGCATCAAGCATCCCCATAAACTTCAACTTTGGCCTTAAAATTATTTAATTTTATTGGCATAAAATTATTTAATTAAATTAAATTTAAATCGGGGTTAAAGGAAGAATTAAAAAGATAGTTGTCTGCACCGCTTCTTTATCAACAGTACAGTACAGCACGGTAGAGACAGACAGACAGCTATAAATGACAGATAGATAGATAATGGATAGATAAATAAATTCAATTTAAACAAAAATTCAAAACGAATGTCTTTCAATTTCAACACTTTGGATGCTTTGGCCTTGTAGTAAAGCATCAAAAGTGTAATTTGAAAGCATCAAAATCAACACTTGAAAGCATCAAAAGCAACAAGCAATCAAATTTGATGCCTTACTCACTCTTTTTTTGAGAAAATATTAACTCTCCAGTCAAATTATGACTTAATAAACTAAGAATTAGGAAGCATTGCTTTTTCCTGTCCTTTTCCTCATTTGGTTGTAAAACAAGATGAAAGAAAACCTATATATTCATTTTGATTCTTTCAAGATGAACCCCTAGAAAGGACAAGTTTTAGCAAGAGAGAAAGAAGATGCATTACCCCCCCTCCTCCTCCATCCTTTTTGGGACAAAAATTGTGACTTCTAATTTGAGACTGAGAAAGTGTCTTAGTCATAATTTTGTCTCCAAAAACAGGCTGAGACATATTTGTGACTTTTGTGACTGAAAATGTGTGTTAGAAATAAATTTAAGGTTGTAAATCGTTTTTGAAAACGATTGTTTACCGATTTTTTTTTGTTTCGTTTTTCGATCGTTTTCAAAACTGATCGTTTCTTTTTCGGAAAAAACAATCGTTTTTGAAAACGACCCACTCATTTTAAACTTTTAGAAAACAAATGACGAGCGTTTTGAAAACGATTGTTTTTATAGAAAAATAAGCGATCGTTTTTTATACAATTGTTTTTTCAAATAGGATCTTTGACAATCGTTTTAGAAAAAAATCATAAAAAATAAATATGATTTTTGGACTTTTGTTTCTTTTTATGTTTTAAATCGAAAAATAAAATTTACTATGAATATTGGTTTGATTTAGCTTGAACATGAAAATATGTCTACAACTATGAATATTGGTTTGATTTAGCTTGAACATGAAAATATGTCTGCACTATGAATATTGGTTTGATTTAGTTTGAACATGAAAATATGTTTACAACTATGAATACTGGTTTGATTTAGCATGAACATGAAAATATGTCTACAATTATGAATATTGGTTTGATTTAGCTTGAATATGAAAATATGTCTACAACTATGAATATTGGTTTGATTTAGTTTGAACATGAAAATATGTCTACACTATGAATATTGGTTTGATTTAGCTTGAATATGAAAATATGTCTACACTATGAATATTGGTTTGATTTAGCTTGAACATGAAAATATGTCTACACTATGAATATTGGTTTGATTCCGCTTGAACATGAAAATATGTCTATATCTATGAATATTGGTTTGATTTAGATTGAACATAAAAAATGCAACAAAATTAATGCGAACCTCCAAAAAATTTTAAGATTTAATCTTCTATTTAAAGGGAGTGACCGGCAATGTATAGTAGTTAAACTGAGAATGTAATATCGTGGAGGAATTTTTTAGGAATCTTGAGACCTATATGAGACGTGTTTACAGTGCATATTTGTTCAGCAAGAGCACAAATTCAATCATTAAAATCCTCATAGATTGTTCATTTTTAAGGGGTGATTTTGAGAATAAGTTTTTAAAAAATATTCAATAACGACGACGAAGAATGTACTAAAAATTCTACAGTAAACATATTAGTTGTTTAGAAACGGGTTGAGAAAATAAAAATGAACTATTAAAATCGAAAATAGGCAATCTTTTCCAGTTATTGGTTTCTCTAATGTCTCATTGTTCACAAACATTTTCTGTAGATTTCCTGGAATTTTTATTGAAAAGACGACATTGGAAGAATTTTAAGAAATCTTTAAACAAATTCATAAAGACTAAGAAATTTAATATAATGAGGAAAAAGAAATAATTGATTCTAACATTGATTTATTGAGAAAATTTTGATTAAGAAATACATTCCTAAACAACGGATTAGTTTACTGTAGAATTTTTTTTACTTTTTTTGTCTTCGTTATTTAATTATTTTAAAAACATCGATTGAATCGAATGAATGAATTTAAACGTCGACTTTTTGAAACATGTCTTAAATGAATCCTAAAATATTTCTCCACAATACTACATTCTCAGTACAACTACCATACATTGCCAGTAGGCGGTAACTCCCTTTAATATTTAATATAAATGATTATGCACATGGAATCAAGTTTCTAGAAGGATAGGGGGGGGGGTTCAATTACCCCCAAGATTCTAGGTGTGGATTAATTACCACAAATAACCTCCTTATTTAGGCCCCTGGAGCTGAATTTCTCCAAGAACATTTCAGCACCAAAAAGGCTTTCATTTATTTATGATTTATTTGTCGAACACAAAAAATTGGTTCAGATATTAGATTATAACTATAATTCAATGTATACATAGGTTTTCAACTAACGACTTTAATTCTTCTCTAATGTCGTCTTCTTCACAGTCCTAAGCGNTGCTGAAGAGCCTAAGTTTGATGATACAAAAAAGAAAGCTGCTGGATCACTTACCAGTATGCTGTTCTGGAGCCAAGACCAAGTAACATTCCTATCTGATGATCACCCTAGAACTGTAGTGTGTGGTCAGTTCGGCTGTGGGAAAACGCTAATGGTGCTCGAGAAATTGAGAAGATGCTTAAGAAGAGTTGAGAAGAAGAATGAGGAAATGTGCGAGGATAATGAGGAGGTCTCTGTTGAGAATTCAAGGGCACTTTTCATATCATGCCTGAGCCCAAGCCTTAAGTACAGTCGCGATGAATCGGGCAAATACATTGAACCGATTTTTGATACATCAATTAGAGTTGCCCTTGATGAGATGGCCCAGACGGAGGGTTGTGAGATTCATTTCGAGAACGCTGAATCTGTTTGTGAGAAGATGAATGTTCGTCTCTCACGGAGCAATTTCTATTCCAAGCTTCCAGAGTTTATAGCTAAAGGTAAGGGTAACACAGTTTTAAATGTAGCTCAAATACAAAATAAATATTTTAAAAGTGAATCTTAATTTCGGCTGTATATACTATATACTACACATAGCAGAAAATGGAATGAAAAAGTTTTTTTTTATTTTTAACAAGAATTGTACATAAAATGTTTTCATAGTCAAAGAAGCACTTCTGTTCTGGACTTTGAAAAGATTATTTTGATATTTTGAAAAGATTCTTTTGTCTAAAATTCTGAAGCAAAGTGTTAGAATGTATACCAATAGATAAATTAAATGTTTATAATCTTTCTAAAGTTTTCAATAATTCCTTTTATTCCTTAGTATACATTGATTTATATACCAACTTTGTGTAATTCATAATTAGCATAGCCAGCAAAAAAATGTTATACAGAAAGTTGTAATCTCTGTTTGTCTGTCTGATTTTATATTTGTCAGATCATAACACTTGAGAGCCCCTTGACCGATTTGCCTCAAATTTTGATTGAGGAATCAGGAACTCTGTTGAATCACGGGTATGTTCTTAGCTTGATTTAACTCTATCCTGATTGGGCTATTTCTGTCTAATTTAGATTCTGTCTATTATAGTCTATGATTCAGCCCTTAGAGTGCAAGGGAGGATTTTTTTAAAAATCAAAAAGTACGTTGTTAAAAAAAAACGCAAAAAAAGAATTTAAAAAAATGTATTGCAATAAACTTGAACGGTCTTGGGAAAAATAAATTGATTTTAAAAGTAAAAAAAAATAAGAAAAAAGTTGCAAGGTTCTTTTTGCTTGTCTTTATCAGAATAACTCTATCCTGAATGGGCTATTTCTGTCTAATATAGATTCTGTCTAATATAGTCCATGATTTTGCCCTTAGAGTTGAGATAGGGGAGTGTGTCTGTTCATTAAAAAAAATCAAACCTCTATCTTTAAAGGTTAGGGAGTAAGGGAGAACTTTTAATAAAGTTCAAAAAGTACGTCGGTAAATTGTTCAAAACTGAATATTTTTACTTTTGACAAATATTAACAAGTGACCAATGTTTTTCGATGGCTTTTCAAATAAATAAATGTTAGCCATGTAGCTTCATTAACCCGCCGCGCTGTGGCTTAAAGTGATAAAAAATGGATTTTTTTTCCCTGCAATTCATAACATAAACTTGAACGGTTTGTCTGGGGAAAAAATAAATGGATTTTAAAAGTAAAAAAAGATAATGTTTTCATCCTTCATTTTGCATGTAAAGGGGAACTATAGTTAATGATCTTTTTAATGAAAAGTTCAAAACTTCTTCTAGGGGCTGACAAAATGAGAAAAATGTTTGCAAGGTTCTTCTTTCTTGTTTTTATTAGACATAAGATAAAAAATAGTTTAGAAAAAATATTGTTTTAACTTTCTTGGGACATTTTTAAACTTACGATTTAAAATTTTTACTAACTTTGAAATTTGATAAGTAATGAGTGTGGCGAACTGAGGGGCAACTTTCATCTCTAGTAAATAGTTCTTAGTGTGTAGAAACTTTGTAAAAAATTCCAGATGCCTGAAATAAATAATTTATAAATAAATTATTGCAAAAAAATAAACATTTTAAATACATTTCTCAAACCATGAGAGATAAGCGTTTTTCTCTTTAAATATCTCTTCACTGTTATACTTAACTAATATTTCGGTACATAAAATATAACTTGCTATTGTTATTGGTCATGCATTCTACATTTTAATCACAATGCATTCTGGTGAATTTTATGTTCTGTCAGCATGCATCTAGTATGCCAGCCAGAATTGTAGAAGCTTAATTTAATTATTTTATTTGCATCTATTAAAATATCTTTGAACAATTAGATTGGCCAGTATTCATCAAGCATCCCCAGTCGCATAAAATTATTTGATTTGATTTAATTGAAATCCGGGTTAAAGGAAGAATTAGAAAGATAATTGTCTGCGCCGCTTCTTTATCACTCTAAAATTATCTAATAGTTTCTTTCAAGGATCAAAATGGAAAAGTAACCTATCTGAGTTATATCATAAGAATAACTAATACACGTTTGAAAATACCAATTTCAACCAAATTTCAGGGAAAGGAGTAGATTTCATTAATCTATATTTTATATTTTATATTCATTATTTTTTGCAATAAAGGGATGGAGGATGTATGTATAATTTACTTTAATAGCCGCAAAGGGGTGTACACAGAAATAAATCTAACNATTCCACAGTCTAAATTATTTTTCATATAGTTACAACCTGACTCGAGCTTGTAGTCTAAAAACTGCTAATTATACATACATTGATCACATTTTACATAATTTTTATTGATATAATTTTATTTTGAAATGTTTAAACTATTTATAGAATAAGTGTTAAAATATCAACTGAACAAATTGTGTTAAAAACATAATAATATTATCACTATGTAGATACAATAATATTAAATATAAATATAATATTTATGTTTCAGAGATGGAGAAAAAGTATGGAATCATAGTGATTGATGAATACGGAGATCAAGCTCCTACTAAACAAGAATTGAAAGATGGTAAATGGTATAAATATTTGGATCCGGAGAACCAACGTTTATTAAACCTGGATTATCTCTCTGCGCTACCATTGGATTCCCTCGTCATAGCTCTTCATCCCCAACTATTTGAAGTGAACACTTCTAGGCCTATTGACGGATTGTTCAAGGAGAATTCATTTCAAGTTTGTTCTTTAAACACCCTTTACAGAAACTGTGCAAGCATAGTGAACTACTATAAAGATATTGGATTCACTGATCTTGACTCATGTATACCGGTCACAGTAGAGGGTATTCCTCCTATTCTTATACCAGGACAATTTGATCAGAATATTGTATATCAGACAGCTCTTAAGAAGATAACTAACAATAAATTTGAGAACTTAACTAACAACAAGTTTGTTTGTATTTATGAAGAGAAATTCAAGCGTGAGATTTTCCTTCAGGAATTAAGTAAGAAAAATGTTGATTTGTTTGAGATTAAAAATCTGAATGAATTTCTTGCTGCTGAGCGAGGTTGTTTGTTAGTTCAGTATCAACACATTAGAGGCACAGAATCAACCTCAGTTCTCTTCTTTGCTGATGATGTATACAATGCTAGTGTTCGTTCCCTTAGAGCTAGTGTTGAGCTGGTTGTCTGCGTACCAGAGGACAGTGTAGAGGTGGTGGACCGTGGACCAGGAGTTCGTAGAATATATGGACTCAGAGGATCTCCTGCTCCCTTCAGAACTCTGAGGGATATTCTAAGTAAAGAAAATATAAAGAAAACTGTATGTTGTTTTGATGAAACATTCACCAGTTCTTATCTGGAAATGTTTAAGCAAGAATTTCAACAGCTATCTCTCCAAGAGTATCCTAAATCTGCTGATGAGCTGGATGAACAGTTGAAGGGGTTGAAGGAGGGTATCATCATGTATACTCAGACAAATAATAGGCAGCGTAACAAACTGTTTTCTTTGATAGACAAGACAACAACAATGTTTATCTATGTATGGTGTTCTCGCTACGCTGTACACATACAGTTACATCATGAACCAAGGCCTGCAATCAAACAAACACGGTACAGGCATTATTCTCTAGATTAGAGAGGGTTAAACAGTTTGGCAATTTTAAACTTATAAAACCCTTTAATGGAACTTTGTGCATTGAATAAGTCTGAAACTATTTTGAATTGTTTTTTATTCAAAATGTATTTAGAATTGATTCCATATATATTTATAATGATTTCACGTGAAAAAATTATCCTATTAAAATTAAATGAACTGCTAAATTATATCAAGATTATTTGTAAATACGGAGAATTATAAAGATGGTTGATTTTCCGGTATTTTAACAGAGCAGTTTCCCGCATTTCTGGCTAAAATCAAATTGGAAGAGTTGAACATNAGATGGAAATTAAACTGTTCTTGAATTTACTAAGACACGAAGAACTGGTTTAAAGAATATTATTTAAAGTTGTAATAGATGGAAATTAAACTGTTCTTGAATTTACTCAGACTAGAAGAACTGGTTTAAAGAATATTATTTAAGTTGTAATAGATGGAAATCAAACTGTTTTTGAATTTTTAACGATGTCTAAATCTATATTCATTTCTAGCGCGTTCAAAAGAATTGAGTCTTTTTCATAAAATCTATATCTTTGAAACCCGATGTCGTAGACCTTAGATATTTTAAATTATGGCTTTCGCTACATCAACTAATCCAAGTTTGAAATATCCAAGGTTTACACCACCAGGTTGCAAAGATATAAGAATTAGATAATTTAAGTTTGTGGCAAAGACTCAATTAATTTCCATTTTTTACAATTGTTTTTTAGAAAAAGGTTTATATATTGTAGAGAGAGGAACTTTTATGTCATCAAGAAAATTTAGGTTTTTGCAAGTAAAAGATTGAAAAAGCGTTCATTAAACAACCAAAAGTATACTTTTTTTCTTCCTAAATCAAGATTGGAAGTCCGTAAAAATATTAACCTGGCATACAGCGAGACTCATAAAACTGTGGAAAAGGAAGGACAGCATTTAAGCAATCTTATTTACATTTTGTGCCGTCAGAAAGAAATTAGTTTAACGCCAAATTAAAGTAAAGGAACTGAACACTTGGCACAAACTCTAATCTTTAATCTCTTTTTCTTTGCAACCTGATGGCGCAAACCTTTGATATTTCAAATGTGTGCTATTTGTATTAACAGAATTTGAAATATCAAAGGCCAACGACATCAAGTTACAAAGATATGGGGATTTCAAAATAAGAATTTGTGTAAAGTGTTCAGTTTCTTTCACCCAAGATAAAAATCTGAAATGTCTTCAATTTCAACTTCTTATTAAACAGCGATTAACAAATCTAAATTTAGAGAACCTATGAAGTCACAAAGTCGTACTAGTAATGTCGCATAAATTTTATCTTTGTATTCCTTCTAAATTCTGGAGTTCACTGTAAATAGTTTTTCTAGTAACTTGGATATGAACTTGTTAAGTGAAATAGGTCTTAGACTGTATACAGTACAGTACAGTACAGTACAGTACAGTACAGTACAGTACAGTACAGTACAGTACAGTACAGTACAGTACAGTACAGTACAGTACAGT
>NW_019397959.1:0-1524 GCF_000591075.1 Eurytemora carolleeae
GGGGGGGGGACCCCAGAACTCCTCAACTGGTAATCACTGCCACCCAAATGTGTTTTGCGGCAAGCATGCTCCTCAATTGGTAAATGAAGTATTAAGTCCACTAATAATGGGTTAAAGTTTCCTCTCTATATAAGGAGTAATTAAAACAATAACATTCAGACAAAAATGCCTGAAAAATACTTAAAGTGAAACTTGAAACTAAAAAAACGTAATATATTGCTAGTGCTTAGTGTGGCATATTTACAGATTTATTTTCGAAACTAAGGAGCAATAAAGAAAGCTTAACAATATTGTACACCATAGGGCCATTAACAGAGGTCAATATGGTCTTATTTCTAAGAAATAAACGATTTAATGTTATGCTTTTTTTGGCTGATAACCAATTGAGGTGGTGGAGATTACCAATTGAGGAGCGCGCTTGCCGCAAAACACATTTGGGGGTGATTACCATTAAGGAGTTTTGGGGTCACCCCCTCACCCTACAGGGGTTTTCGGATTAGTAGGGAACTACAGAGCGTCCCATATCATATTAGATTATCTCCAATCTTTAACACCTAAATATGCACATTATACTAAAAAAATCTAGCATTTTCTGCAAAAAAAAAAATTCTATTAGCCTTATTAAATTTTTCAAAATGATTCATTCTTCTTAAATTTTCTGATTTGTCCCCCAAATCGTAATTTAGACCCATTGACGCGGTCTAATTTGATGTGGGACACCCTGTACTATAATATAGCCATAGTGCTCACACCCTTGCCTGTCAGCTAGCCACTAATGCTCTGCCCAGAAATTGTCTAACCCGACCTAACTCTAATTAATACACATATATTTGAACTATTTTTTTGGTTTATTTTGAACTATTCATTTGACCTTTTTTTTTGGTGTGCATTTGAAATATTTTTGTCTTTGAACTATTTCTTTAATTTTTGTTTTGTTTGAACTATCATTAGAACTATCTAAATGTTCATTTGCAATATTTCATTTGAAAACTATGTTTTTGTTCAGTTGAACTATTTTATGTTCATTTCAAATATTTCTTGAAAATTGCTTAAACTTTATCTTTAATTGTATGAACTAATTTTATAAATTTTAACAAAATTGAAAAAAACTGAATTTATAGAAAAGCAGTTCAAATGAGCAATTGTATAATGTGTTCATTTAAACTATTGGATATGACGTCATGTCAGTAGTTCAAATAAAAAATAGTTAAAACGAAAAATATTTCAAACGAACAATATATAGTTCAAAACTTCAAATAGCGGAAGTTCAAAAAAAGACATTCTAAACTATTCACCAAATGTCATGTTTCGCGGGACACCCTGTATCCACTACTGTAGTTGGCTAGGTGGCGTATTTTTCGACCTACACATATCCGCTATACTCCACTTCTGACCTACGCCAAATCCGCTATACAACACATCCGACCTACTAGCACGTGGTTTTACAGCTGCGATATGGACATGTGGCCGCAGCGCCCGGCCCCCTAGCCTGTCCTAGCCGCGGCGCTCGGCCCCCTAGCCTGT
>NW_019397959.1:1744-11622 GCF_000591075.1 Eurytemora carolleeae
GGGGGGGGGGTGTCTAAAAATCGTTCTCCATGACGGACCCAAAAAATGTTACCCCTTCCTCCATTTTGATAATAATTTGTTATCCCAGTAGTAATTTATGTTAGCACGGAATATTTTATGGGGTTATTTGCTGCCATTGGGGAAAATGAATGATTATGGGTAACATTAAATGAGTTTCTGGGTTTTTGTTGGGTCCAATTTTACATAATTCTGATAAATATACAGTATACACCCCTGATAGCTATTTAAGTAATTAATATGTTGGATTGTAATGTAATACTACCAACCCTTGTCTATAACAAAGCTAATATTGTTTATTCAAATATGCAACCTAGTAATGTAATACTACCAACCCTTGTCTATAACAAAGCTAATATTGTTTATTCAAATATGCAACCTAGGCAATCAACGAATTTGCTATACTTTGTATCGACGTTAAATTGTATAATTCTTCAAATCGCATTTTAAATTTTTTTCAATAATTATTAAATCAAATATAAATCTTTTTAAATTAGATTTAATTTCTTCATTTAAATGATTCAGTTGCGTTACATATAAAAAGAACTTTATTATATTCCTACAAAGTTTTTTGAAGGAAACGCTTTTCTTGCCAAAGCTTTGCGTTTATTTAACTCTTGATATTTATTGCGTAATTGCGTAGACAATGAGTAAATCTCCGAGTAAAAGATCTTCCACACCGAGCCCTGACAAAACGAAGCAGCTTAAAGGAAAATTAATAAACACACTTAAACTTCAGAATCATGTATTCACTATGCTATACTATACTATTGAAAAATCTAAAATTTTCATGCAAATATTTTTTATTTTTTTTTGTGAGGTCCCACAATAAATCTGGGCCAAACTGGTTTAGACGTTTTGGCGTTTATCGGTTAAAAACGAACAGACAGACAAGCAAAGCATATTTATGGACGTTTACAAATATTTTATTTTTTTTGTGAGGTTCCACAATAAATCTGGGCCAAACTGGTTTAGAAGTTTGACGTTGATTGGTTGAAAACGAACAGACAGACAAGCAAAGCATATATATGGATGTTTACAAGTGAAACTAAGTAAACAAAGTGTATGCAAAAATCCTAAAGTATTCTGTTGGAATTTTAACCAACGAACCTAAATCTCATCAATGTTATTTTTTTCAGCAATTTTATTGCAAATTCATCAAATTAATTTTGTCCATTCCCCTCAGTTCTAGGGGTACCATTTCATTTTGATACGCATCCATCCTTGAAATACTTAGTTTGACAAATTTCTTGTTTTAATTTTTTGTATTCTTAAAACTTCATTGACCGATGACCCATGAGAGGTGATTTTTATCGGTCGTTCATTTTTACTAGTCCTTCTAGTTTAGTATATTTGATATTTGTACTTCGTTAGTAGTTTTGTTTGATGCATTGCATTGGAACCGCACACTATTTGCAATCCAAGGAACCAAAATATTTCGGATCCAAATCTGGATTCTTAACACTGCCCCCCCCCTTCTATGTTTCTAGATGATCGACAGTTCATTAGATTCTACTTAAAAGTTGCTGAAAGTATTATTAAATCTGTTAAAGTAGAATTGTTGCTGAGTCCAATGAGTTTAAAGAAGGCGGGCCTAGGAAGCCCACCCAAAAAGAAACCTAAACTCTGGAAATCTAAATGGCAGTTGGCAACTTTAGGNCATACCTTGGATCATACCTTAGATCATACCTTGGATCATACCTTGGATCATACCTTAGATCATACCTTGGATCATACCTTGGATCATACCTTAGATCATACCTTGGATCATACCTTGGATCATACCTTAGATCATACCTTGGATCATACCTTGGATCATACCTTAGATCATACCTTGGATCATACCTTGGATCATACCTTAGATCATACCTTGGATCATACCTTGGATCATACCTTAGATCATACCTTGGATCATACCTTGGATCATACCTTAGATCATACCTTGGATCATACCTTGGATCATACCTTAGATCATACCTTGGATCATACCTTGGATCATACCTTAGATCATACCTTGGATCATACCTTGGATCATACCTTAGATCATACCTTGGATCATACCTTGGATCATACCTTAGATCATACCTTGGATCATACCTTGGATCATACCTTGGATCATACCTTGGATCATACCTTGGATCATACCTTGGATCATACCTTGGATCATACCTTGGATCATACCTTGGATAATGCTTTGAAACAGGAAAAAATATAAAATTAAACAAAAGGTATTTTACCTCAGGTTGATTAATCATGCTATTTTATTTTGAAGATTGTACACACAACAAGGTTAAAATGTATGTAGACGAAAACTGAAAGAACGGATAATAGGATATTTATATAATTTGATTTCCGGGCGAAAAACTTCAACAATGTTTAGTTTGTGTAGAACATGTACAATTTACATATTGTAGGGTTCCATCAGTGTACGGTGAGGTGCCAGTACCCTCACACTCCGGGAACCCCCGTGTACACAGAGCTAGAACTGCAGCTGCTAAACCTAAACATGTAAACACAACCAGAAATAAACAAAAGGTATTCAATTCTACGTTTATGCAATTTTCGTCATTTTATCCGATGCTTTTTTAAACATGCACTTAAAGAACAAGAAAAACACAACTTACAACAACAAATTTACATATTTAGAAAATTATAAAAATCTAAAATGAAGAGTCAGGGGTGTATTCACTTTACATTTTTAAAAAATCGTCCCCCCTCTTTGATCATTTCTCCACTAAGAAGTCAAAGATATTTGTGCGAATGTTCAATGATTTTTAATTGGAAGTAAACGAAATTCGGGAGCAAAATTGTTAAAAGGGCGAAAAAACTTGCCATTTAATATTTTATGTTTAATTTATCTGAGCCCAAAAATTCATTTATTTTCCCTTATAAATAATATATTTTCCCATATAAATAATTTATTTTCACTTATAAATAATTTATTTTCCCTTGTAAATAATTTATTTTCCCTCATGAATAATTAATTTTCCCTAATAAATAATTTATTTTCCCTAATAAATAATTTATTTTCCTTAATAATTAATTTATTTTCCCTTTTGAATAATTTATTTTCCCTTTTGAATAATTTATTTTCCCTTGTAAATAATTTATTTTCTCTTATATAATTCATTTTCCCTAGATATAACATTTTGTATAGACCCCCTCCCCCCCCATTCCTGAATGTGACAAAAAAATACACATACAATTCACAGCTGTGCTTTAAAAATAAGATTTCCCAATTTTTACCAGGATATAAAGCCGGATATTTAAGATTTTCTACTTTTTTACCAGGATCTATAAAGCCGGATATTTCAGATTTTTTAATATTTTACCAGGATTTAAAGCCGGACATTTAAGATTTTCTACTATTTTACCAGGATTTAAAGCCGGATATTTCAGATTTTCCACTATTTAACCAGAGCTGAAAACTTTAAAATGAGATATCCTTAATCCCGATTACTCAATCTGAGTATCCAATAGCAATACTTTTGATTTTCTTCTTAAACCGTTCTATCTTAGTTATAGTAGAGAAAAATCAAAAATTAGAGTCCCTCCCGTTTCTGTATATTAATCTTAAATGACGCGCAAAATTTCAAATTTATCGGCTTCATATACGCGACTCTGATTGGTTGGATTTTATACACTTTTCAGGATACAAGTACAAGATTAAGTTAGTCCCGAATTAATAAAAACAGAGGATCAAGCATTAATCTCAATATCCACCATTCTAAAGTTTTCAGCCCAGGATATAAAGCCAGATATTTAAGATTTTCTACTATTTTACCAGGATATAAAGCCGGATATTGGTCTGGTATCAAGAAACCTCTCATCTCAACTACTTGGTGGCAATGAGATTAAATTCAACCCTCGTCCACATTCAGATCAGGGACATAAACATTAATTTGAGGACCTTTGAATCATTCAGGGTGTTGTGTGTTGACTAACATAAGAATTCAGGGGTGTTGGTAAAGTGTTGAATAACATATAAAAATTCAGGGTGTTGAGTGTTGACTAACATAAAAGAATTCAGGGCTGTTGAGTGTTGACTAACATAAAGAATTCAGGGGCGTTGAGTGCTGAATAACAAAAAAGAATTCAGGGTGTTGAGTGTTGACTAACATATAAGAATTCAGGGTGTTAAGTGTTGACTAACATATAAGAATTCAGGGCTGTTGACTAATATATAAGAATTCAGGGCGTCCACGTTCCTTTTTTAAAAAAATTGCTATCAAAATATATATTTAATATCATTTTTGGAAAACGCAACTTGACCAAAATTCCAGCTCAAAGATGTTTCTGAAGTCAGAACGCTTGTGAATCGCGTGATATAGCATTGATCTCCATCATATGCAGACCTACGGGTTAATTTAATTCAGCTTCGATATCCCGTAGTTGTCATATCCTGCAGGGATAAATTTTATTGTGGGGCCAAGCATTGATGCTCAAATTCAAAAGCCTCCATTATTGGATATCAAAATCAGGCGTTCAATAATAACGATACTCAACACAAAGTTCCGACATGTCAACAAACCACCAGCATCCATACAAAAGAATTGAGATGCTATTAATAAAATATTTGTGTTTGATGCAGGAAGATTCATTTATTTATCTCCGGGAGCTACCAGCTGAACTACTGGAGACAGTCATGAGCTGCGATATCAGGGAACAATCCAATCAATCAATCAATCAATTTGGCAATCAGTTGATCAATTAAATAATCAATTAGTAGAGTAATTTGAGAAGTTCCCCCTTTCTCTTTCTATTTCTTAAGATTTTTATATTTAGTTCAATTAGATTTATTGAATTCAAGGATCAATCAATCAATTTATTGATATAATGTTTTCTCTCTAATCTTAAAATAGACCAATAAATCTCAATTTCAGGTTGAATTAATAAAATAATTAACAAAACTTCATGAATGTATTTTTATTTAGATTCACATGAAAACTAATAACTTAGCTCTAAATTAAGAATTCTAGCCAATTATTATTATAGAGAAATACGTGTTTATTATTGGAAATGTTTTAGATATAGTTTACCACAACAAGGGCTCCCAAACCCAAACCTTCCGTCCAAACTGGTTTCAACCAGACATGTACCTGCTCCCCAAACAACCAAACCTGTGACGCCAACCAAACCTGTCCAAACTAAACCTCTAGTTCCGTCCAAGCCGTTAAACCAGGTTCCTTGTAGTCCTTCCTCCTCTAGGGTTGACCAGCTCGCTAGTTTACGGACTAAGGTCGGGTGTAAACCTGACTCTGACCGGCTTGAAGATATCCGGGCTTGTATAAACAACGAGAGGATGAGTCCCCTGAAATCCCCCGGAGCGTTTAGTGAAGTGTATGTAAGATTATATGAGAGTTTTGCCCAGGTTACAATAGCTCCGAGTAAGACTAAGTTGGCCGGGAGCTTGAGTCCGGCCTGTATAGACGAGATTATTCAACTCTTAAACTTTGTAGCCTCGACAAGAATGTACAAAGCTGTTATATTAACAGGTATACAAAATAAAACAAGTGCTTTAGATCGACTTAATTTTTAATGCGAATTCGCCCTGGAAAAAATTATCCGAATCCAAAAACAAGATGTCGTTAAAAGCAAACATTATTAGAGAGTTGCTGAAGACAAGGATGAGAAACAAAGTTTTAAAAATATGCATTGTAAATCGTGTTTATTTAATGTTAAGTTCTGGTGTTCCATGGTAGAAATATGTTTATGTCATGATATAAGTTTAATGAGTAACAGCCGTTTTTTTCATAATTGTGGTCATTGGTTTTAGTTTTAAATAGAATTGATATTTCGTCTTATAATGTCTTCAGAAAAATTGAAAAATTATTTCCGTCAAGTTTATTATTGAAGTCTAGGGAATGTATTCTGTCAAGAGGTTGATATATTGTATTATTAAAGTCAACAAAATGTTCTCTGTCAAGAGGTTGATATAATGTATTATTAAAGTCTACGGAATGTTTTCTGTCAAGAGGTTGATATAATGTATTATTAAAGTCAACGGAATGTTTTCTGTCAAGAGGTTTTTCTAATGTATTATTAAGGTCTAGGGAATGTATTCTACCAAGGGGTTGATCTTATGTATTATTAAGGTTTAGGGAATGTATTCTACCAAGGGGTTGATCTTATGTATTATTAAGGTCTAGAGAATGTATTCTACCAAGGGGTTGATCTTATGTATTATTAAGGTCTAGAGAATGTATTCTACCAAGGGGTTGATCTTATGTATTATTAAGGTCTAGAGAATGTATTCTACCAAGGGGTTGATCTTATGTATTATTAAGGTCTAGAGAATGTATTCTACCAAGGGGTTGATCTTATGTATTATTAAGGTCTAGAGAATGTATTCTACCAAGGGGTTGATCTTATGTATTATTAAGGTCTAGAGAATGTATTCTACCAAGGGGTTGATCTTATGTATTATTAAGGTCTAGAGAATGTATTCTACCAAGGGGTTGATCTTATGTATTATTAAGGTCTAGAGAATGTATTCTACCAAGGGGTTGATCTTATGTATTATTAAGGTCTAGAGAATGTATTCTACCAAGGGGTTGATCTTATGTATTATTAAGGTCTAGAGAATGTATTCTACCAAGGGGTTGATCTTATGTATTATTAAGGTCTAGAGAATGTATTCTACCAAGGGGTTGATCTTATGTATTATTAAGGTCTAGAGAATGTATTCTACCAAGGGGTTGATCTTATGTATTATTAAGGTCTAGAGAATGTATTCTACCAAGGNTCATACAGTTTTTAATAGTACATAGCATAAATAATTTGTGTTATGAAGTCTACTTTCATTGAGATTAAGACTTATTTTGTTTTTCTGAATTTCAAATGGATGTTCTGCACCCCCTCCCTCGTGGGACTTATTCTCATTAATCTACAAAAACACTAGGTTTGCTGTTTTAGAAATGTTAATTTTCCGTTTCTATAAAATAGTTATTTTCTTTCATAATCTTGGAAACCGTTCTTAATATATTATTCGGTAGTGCATCAGCTGTGTTGGGTTCAAACTGTTCACAGCGTACACCGCTATTAAGAGGGAGTCGAGTGGATTTAAAGATAATAAAACAAACAGCACTTTTACTCGATGAACAGTGTTTCTTTGTAAATCGGCCATATCCCTCTTTACATGAAGGGTCACTTGAAATTACGCTCCTTTGACTTATTATATTTTTCTAGTAGTGGTCCAGAAACCCCATATCATAGAATTGGCTTGTCAGAATAATAGTGTTTGGGTTATAATCTTAATTTCGGAAAAGTTCAAAGCAAGAAGAAATATTTTTGAAAGTCTATGAGAGCGTTACATCAAGTAGACGCTTGTAAAAACAAAGATATCGTCCTTTTTCTGTAAGAAAAAAAGTACACGCTTTGACTTCTTGTCTGCAGCATAAATCTGCATAAACCACTATTTGAAACTACCTATTTTCAGATAGAAAAACAAGGATATCTTTTTTGCTCAGTGGAACGTTTCAAAAGTAACGTTTTTAATTGGGCACGCTCCCTCTATAAATGAAGGGTGACATTATGTCGACAGTACTGAACAGTTTTCACTGCGATACGGTTGAAAATAATATTTGCACATTTTCAAATAAGTTTTTAATTTCAGCTGTAGAGAGATTGATCTTCGAACTATCAAGGTTTCCTAAAGTTGTTGTGGCTGCGGTGAATGGTGTAACCTCAGGTTTAGGTAAAACTAAAAACAAACTTTTTAATATTCTTTAAAAAAAGTTAATATGGAAAATCAAAAATGAAAGTTATTACGGAATTTTGATGTAATTAAAGATTTGGTTTAATTGAATTTTTTGGAAAATTAAATGACTTGTGGGTAAACTTTTTATTATTAGTGGAAAAAATCAAGAAAAAAATGCAAGATAAAATTACCTTCTTTCCTGGCCGTCACTTTTAAAGGTTCTGAGTATTAGGTGGACTAGAAATCAATTTTAAATCCTTGTAATGAATTATGTAATCATGCTAGTAATATCTTTATTATCTATGTTCAATTTATCTATCTTATCTATGTTTCATGTTGACCCTTACCGACCATTCCGGTCAGTTCTATTTACCTGTATTAATAAATTAGTAATCGTTGATTTAGACGGACGTGTATAGAGCCTTGAGTTTTGGCTAGAGATAGAGTCAGTGAGACTAAAATTAGACTTAGAGTCAAGTACTCTCGGGACCTAGATTTATTACATCCTCTTTTTTTCCACTAAAACATAGCGTATAAAATTTTTACATTCTTTTGTTTTGCAGGGCTGTCTTTGCTTCCTCTCTGCGATATTGTTTATGCATCGGAGAAAGCGACATTTAACTCATTCTCAACAAGGTGAAGTAAATAAAAAACCTTTGTCGAAAAAGTATTTTTTCCCCCAGAAGTTAAGTAGGTTTGCCCTGAGTGGATTTTTTTCTCCCCAGAAATTAGGTAGGTTTGTCCTGAGCGGAATTTTTCCCCCAGAAGTTAGGTAGGTTTGCCCTGAGCGGAATTTTTTCTCCCAGTAGTTAGGTAGGTTTGCCCTGAGCGGAATTTTTTCCCCCAGAAGTTAGGTAGGTTTGCCCTGAGCGGAATTTTTCCCCCCAGAAGTTAGGTAGGTTTGCCCTGAGCGGAATTTTGTTCCCCAGAAGTTAGGTAGGTTTGCCCTGAGCGTAATTTTGTTCCCCAGAAGTTAGGAAGGTTTGCCCTGAGCGGAATTTTGTTCCCCAGAAGTTCTGTAGGTTTGCCCTGAGCGGAATTTTGTTTTCACAGTTTTATGCTTTGAATTGAAGAAAATAAATTGTTTTAAAGGAAAAATTAAAAGTTTTTGGGTGAAAATATTAAAAAGAATAAAAATCGTGCCTGTTTATGTCCAAGTTTTCATTTCCCCCCCCAGGTCTTCAAAATCATTCCCCTGGGGGGGGATTAAAAAGATATACATCCCTGCTGCAATCTGCAAATAAAGCATTTGTGCCAACAAACATAAATTTTGAAGAGAAATCTTACGCACTGTGAGTATTCAACTTTTCAGTGAATTGATAGAAAAAAGTAGAAGAAAAATCTTGAAAAGTACTGTAATTACTGTAATCCGGAGAAAATCATTATTGGTATAACCTGGTGTTGAATTCTTTTAAACAGGTTGACTCTCTCAAAGCATACATGCCACACGGGTTAATGGCGGGAAGCTCGACACTGGAGCTCAACGAAACATGGTTTGCTGTACATTAAACTATGATATTATTTTGAATGATAACAATAATAATAATAATAATACTATTTAGGTCGGATCCTGACTTCTGTAGAACTAAAGAATATGGGTTTAGTTAATGAAGTTTTCCTCGGTGGCCATCTTATGGAGGAAACTATTCCAAGGTAATTTTTAAACCCTACATGTTCGATTCACAACAATACCTTTTCGGATTATGATGAATGTGATACGTTTTTTATCTCCCTCAAATCTTCGAAAATACCTTCTCCTCGAAGGGAAAGGGGGGAAGGTGCAATTCTTCAAAATATATACCCCTAAAATCTCTCTAGCCTTTATACAATAAACTTAAACCAGAGACCGCGATTTAAAAATCTCGGGAAAATACGGCTCGGGTCTAAGCTGTCGTTGAGCCTTATTTACGGCTCGGGCTTTCGGATTTAAGTTGCATCTAATTTTTAACAGAGTTTAGTTCATTAAACCGGTTTAATGTTGTAGTTGGCGGATTTTCATAGTTGGAATTGGCGCATTCCAGGTTTTGATGAGAATAAGACCCAACATTGAGCCTTATTCTCCACTAAAACCAACCAAGGTCGGTTTTATTTTCATTGGGCTTATAGGCTTCAAGGGTTCCCAGCTAGGCTATAGTTCCATAAGCAGAATAAAATCTCAAGG
>NW_019397959.1:11810-19365 GCF_000591075.1 Eurytemora carolleeae
CGGGTCCAAACTACATAGTAAATTGTGATTTGTTATTTGTATTATCTCGTGCTTTGTAGTTGAATAAAAATATGAATATGAATGTGAATTTAAAAACTGAAATATATTTATATATCATCGGGTTTAGAAGAATGAATTATTTATGAATCACTATGGTCGTCATCTAGTCTAAGGGGTTCTGCAATTTATTTTCAACTCATCGTTTTGCATTGTTATTTTTTGCATTATTATTGTTTAAAGGCAATCATTGTATTGATAATATTCTCAAATTATTATTATTATTATTATTATTATACGACAACCACTGAAGTTATACACTGCAGGGTACGGAAAGGTTGTAATGCAGCTAATGTTGGAATTCAGTGGAACAAAATTATTCTTAAACAAAACTTAAAATCACAGGTAAGCCCAAAAAAAACATATTTTTGTTCATATAAATCGCTGTGTTCCCTTTTTTAATAATAAATTACTCTTTTTTGCACTCTTTCATTTGTTGTTTGACTTCAGTCTTCATTTTTTTATCGATTATAATTGCTTGAATCTTCACAAATGTTTTTTATCCAGTTCAGTCATCATGTTTTATCATAGTCGTTTGTCTCTAGTTTTCAGTCGCAGTCTCCAAACCTAGACTCCATTATATATTTTTATATTTTTCTGATCTCAAGTCTCAAGTTTTCAGTCTTTAGTCTTGAGTATTAGTCCCTAACCCAATGATTAAACTTCTATTCCTTTGCCTTTATAACCCATGGGTTCCCTGAAAAAGTATCCATTTTGTTCTAGCAGTTTGGTCAGCTACAGTGTGTCTCTGAAAAAAAGTGTTTTTAAGATTTTTATCATAGTAAACATAGTTTTTTTGTACAAGAAATTGTTCCCAGTGGGCATATTACAATGCCCTCAAAAGGTGGAGTCGTTGATTAACCATTTTTCGCTAGATAGTAGATATAATATTTGAAAATGTGCTTGGTCTCTTTTCAAAAGATTTCGAGTAAACAATTAAATTTCATTTTAATTCATTTTCTTTATATTTCTATCTAGATATGTTATTTATTTTTAACTGGAATCTTAATTAAAAGTAATCATGAATATAGGCATTTTTTTATTTTACTTTGAAAAATATTTGGAAAAGAAACCGATCCAATTTCAGAACATTAAGCCTAATTTTAAAGATTAAAACGGCATTTTTGAGCAAAATATTATTCATCTACGACTTTCCTTTTATAGGCATTGTGCCTGCTAGGAACATTTTTTAGAGCAAGAAAACCACTTTTAGTAGGCTAAAAATATACACTTTTTTCAGAGACACCCTTCATAAAGTAAGCAAGTATACATTTATTTATATAATAAAGCTCTTAAAGATAAATCATCCACATATATTCTAGTTGGACAGTGTTCTTAGTGCGGAAACAAGTTTACTTACTGAGATATGGAGTTCGAGAGATTTCTACAAAAACCTGGTCACTTTCCTAAACCAGGAGCAGTCCCTTCACTTTCAAACTCCGTCCTAGCCCATGTTCATGGTAGTCGCGGTGGGAATAAGTTTACAAAAATCCCGTTTCTCCTGAAGTGCTAGAAATATCAAAAATAAATCTATTGTGAAATTATAATCAAATATTGCTTCAAGATCATAATTGTTTAGCCCTGAAATTGTGTTGGCCCAACTTTTAACAAGAAATCTTTACCCTAACCTATAATTATTCTTTCATATCTACAGAACTATCTTTTTAAACAGTTCTCAAACTTATCATTTATTTTCAAAACAGCATCCTTTATTTTCAAAACAACGTGAATTTAGCTAAACCAAGCTTTAAGTAATACTTATTCATTTTCAGTTGTTGGAATAAATTTTTCTGGATGTTTTTGGGGTTTTGCAATCCTTCAAAATATTGACTGTTTTTGTTTTTACTTTTTAATTGTTGAACTATCATCAACATTGCCTTTATCTATAAATTCATTTTCGCGCCCTTCTTTCTAGGCTTTTAGGGCGCTTCGCGCCCATCTTCTATTTAAATTGTGAACATTTTCTTTTTGTTTACATTTAAAAACAAAGAAGAAAAAAATTTTGCGCACTTTTAAAAAAAAATCGCGGATTTTCAAGAGTTTAGATTTTTTTACAAAATTAAAAACCTTTAAAACACATTTTTTTTAATCATTCATAAACCTTCCCTGGGATAACGCGAGGTGCCAAAAAAAATTTTGGACCGATCGGTTCAGCCGTTTTGACGTTTATTGGATACAGACAAGCCAAATTTATATAGACTAGCTTTATAGGGCGCTTCGCCCCCATCTTCTAAATTAATTGTGAACATGTTCTCTTTGTGTACATCGTAAAACAAGACAAAAAAAAATTCGCGGATTTTCACAAAAAAATTCGTGGATTTTTAAAATTTTCAAAAATTTGATGAAGATCGAATTTTGATGGAGACAAATATTTGAAATTTTGATCATTCATAAACCTTCCCTGTGGTCACGAGATGTCCCACAAAAAATTTGGGCCCGATCGTTTATGCCGTTTTGACGTTTATTGGATACAAACAAACAAACAAACAGACAAACAGACAGACAAGCCAAAATTATATTTAGATTTATGATTGCAAGATAGGCGTGTTGCAAATTAAAGGGACTGTATGCATAATTTTAATGGACCCTCCATACAATGATGGCAATGCCTGATTTAATAAGGTAGCCTTAAAAGCTGTGTATTAGATATCAATGTTAATTCTGTTGTACAATATCTTCCACATTATTTATCAGATAAATGTTTCAAGGGCTTACAGTCCCTTTAAGAGAAACCTGTTATTCCACTTTTCCCCTCCGTCTAAATTCTTGTTGTAATCTGAGCTATTTGATAACAAAGCAATGTCAAAATTATTCTCGTAAATACAGATCATTTATTCTCTACAGTGAGAACCAGACAACTCTGGAATAGGAAGACGACTTTTGACTTAATTTTTACTTTAAATATCTAATAAGCATAAGATACAGCAAGTGTTAACAGACGCATTTAATATAATTAGTGATTATATAAGTCTCTAAAACTCTATGCTTTATAACAACATCAAATAGACTAAAGTATTGGTTTAAAATCGTCTGCCTAATTCAAAGATTTCTGATCATCACTGTAAATATTTCAGTTAATTTTGACGTCTAACTTAACTGAATAATTTGTAATAGAAACATATCAATTAGAACTTCGCTTTTTGTTTAAAGTTTCCCATAATATGGTAGGGATGTGGCTAGCCTGTTTTCCCCTCTAAAAAGTGGGGAAAATAGAGGATTGTCTTGGTTAGAGGTATTTTAGATGGGGGTGGGGGGGGGGATAAACTTGTCATTTTATGTACAATTTATTCATTCACATTTTGAAAACATCGTTTCACATTTTATATTTATTTTGGATTCTAGTTAGATTCTACATAACTAAAGTAATTCTGTTTAAATATGTTGACGTGTCGACTTTTAATGAATAAAAAAGCCTTATGTATATTGTAAATAACACAATGGGAATGAAATAGTGAAATTATAATATGAAAATGTTCGAATAAAATTCAATGCTTGTGGGCTAATTACAGCTAGATAATATTAATTAAAGAATAGTTAACGGATTAAGAACATTATTTAATAAATTAAAGAAAAATATCTTTATACATGAATAATTTTAGCGTTTTATTTTATTTTGGTAGATAATCATTAATCATTCTATTTTTATTCTTTCAGATGTAAAATTCGATTTTCTATTAAGTTTGCCTCTGATTACACATTCTTTGGTGTTCTGATTTACTTCTGCATAAAAATTATGAAGGGGATCAAAATTATTTTTAAAAAAATAATAAAAAATGTATGTTTTTGGGCGAAATATTCTTTTTTTTTGCTAAAGAGGATAATATATTGAAATAAGAACTGTTTTTATATAAAAAATATCAATATTTGACTAAAAATGATAAATATTTGAATTATTATTGAATATGTTTCAGAGAAGAATGTTTAAAAAGTTCACAGAAAAGGAAAATGTTTCTGGAATAACACAGCTTAAATCTTCAGTGCAGAAGGGCATAAGGGATCAGTACAATTTACTAAGACCTCAATTTTGATAATACTTCATTCATGTCACGAGTAAAGGGTGTATACTGTATATTTTCAAAAACAACTATGATACAAATAATTTTTCCCCTCCTAATGTTAGGTATAATTGACTGTGTGGGAGAAAGTTAATGACTTTAGGGTAAAATAAATGAGGTTTGGGTAAAAAGGGTGAATAAAAACTTTTTGATGGTAAACTTGTATCCCCCCAGCATGAAAAATTATTCCTAGTGTTTTTAAATTTGTTGCGAGTCCTTCATATGTTTCTTGTCAGATCTTGAAAATGCTTAAACTTTCCTTTTAATCCTTCTATTTTTACATTTCGACCGGCGATGTGAATTTTTTTGAAAAAAAGAGTTCTTTCCAATCGTTTTTGGGTTTTAATGATCCATACTGTCAAGTTTTGAATGCTAGTCAAGTTTGATATTGTAAGGTTTCTTTGTATAATACAAACGGATCTATTAATCAAGTTAAGTCTTGTCGAAAAGCATTTCAGAGATGTTGTTTTTTCTGGATGGGGTTTACGGATTTCCCGTGAATTTGTTATTCAGTTTGACAGATTTTTTCGGTTTAATTGGCAATTATAGATTATTTTTATTAGAACATTTTTTTCTCAATAATTATATAAGAAAAAACATTACCATATGTTTTGTAACCATAGGCGTTTATGTCTTGCATTTCTTACGGATGTTGAATTTAGATCGATAGTAAATATTACAGTAGCAAATAGTTTACTAAATTTCGTCTGAAAGAACCCTCCCGGCCCTGCATTTAAAGTAATCTTTTATAAAATAGTAAGTTTGTTCGGATGTTTGATCATAACTCATAAACCCGGGCCGGACAGATATGTCGCAAATTTTGATTGAACTTTGCAGAATCACGGGAATGTGTACACTTTGATTCAAACCTTTAAATTGAGTGAGTTTAAAATTTCGTAGTGGAAGTTTATTCTCCAGGCAAATTTGGGTTTCCAAACTAGTATTTAATAAAACTTCAACATGCACACACAGAAGCTTTTCCATCCTGTAAGGGAAGGGGCTCAACCCCCGTAGCCCTTACCATATACACAGGATCCCCCCCCCCCATGTAAAATGTAGTGTTTGTTCACCAGGAATTCAATTCTAAAAACCTACCCGGACCTAGAACCCTATATATACAGGATCCTCCCCGTCCATGTAAAACGTACGGTTTGTTAACCAGGAATTCAATTCTAGAAACCTACCCGGACCTAGAACCCTATATAGACAATTCATATTTTTAATTTTCAATATTCATGAATACCAGAATTTGGTGCTGAGGATCCATTCAATTTTGATGCGGATCCAGGTCACAAACATTTCTTTAAGATTTAATGATTTTGTTTTATCAAAAGAAGAATTTTCATTTTTTTTTTCGTTATTTTTATGCAACTTGATTAACCATTCAGAGATAATGAAATTTTTGATAATCTCTCTTTTCTCCAACATTCAGATTGGCTTTTCGGAGCAAAAGTTTTTTGTTCGCAGTTTTGAATGATATTTTTCCCCTTGGATCCGCTGGATCCGTAAATCCGCATATTTTTGCCTATCCGGATTCAGAAAGCCAAAATGTTGTGGATCCAACGGATCCGGATCCTAAGCACTGCCAGAATTACCAGATTTTTAAGAAAATGATTTATTATTTTCGTTTATTTCAGGTTGTGAAATGTCATGATCATATAGAACTTCTAGTTAATTCAGGGGGAGATCTTCTCTTCTTTAGGAAACTTGTTCATTATTTAAATAAACAATTCATGTTATGTTTGTTTGTATCCAAAAAATATCTAAGCCGATAAAGAAATTTAGCCCATTTTATGTAGAACCTCGCTTAACAAATTGTAAAACTTTTAAAATTTGCACAGAAGGTGTCTGCTGGCCATTATAAGGTACCCCATTAAACACCAAGCTAGCATGATTCAATTTTATAGACCGGAACGAAATGACGTCTGACTATAGGAATTCAGGAGAAAAAAATTTGAAATGACCTCTCCCATGGAGATATCTTTTGCTTTATTGGAAAATATGCGGCTATATTGGACTATTCTAGACTATAATGGACTATATTGGACTATTGTAGACTATTTTGGACTATATTGGGCTATATTGGACTATTTTGAACCATATTGGACTATTCTAGACTATATTGGACTATATTGGACTATTTTAGACTATTTTGGACTATATTGGACTATTGTAGACTATTTTGGACTATATTGGGCTATATTGGACTATTTTGAACAATATTGGACTATATTGGACTATATTGGACTATATTGGACTAAATTGGACTATATTGGACTGTATTGGACTATATTGGACTATATTGGACTATATTGGGCTATATTGGACTATATTGGGCTACATTGGGCTACATTGGGCTATATTGGACTCTATTGGACTATATTGGACTATTCTAGACTATATTGGACTATATTGGACTATTTTGGACTATATTGGGCTATATTGGACTATTTTGAACCATATTGGACTATATTGGACTATATTGGACTATATTGGACTATATTGGACTATATTGGACTATATTGGACTATATTGGACTATATTGGACTGTATTGGACTATATTGGACTATATTGGACTATATTGGGCTATATTGGACTATATTGGGCTACATTGGGCTACATTGGGCTATATTGGACTCTATTGGACTATATTGGACTATATTGGACTATATTGAACTATATTGAACTATATTAGACTATATTGGACTATATTGGACTATTTTGGACTATTTTGGACTATATTGGACTATATTGGGCTATATTGGGCTATAATGGGCTATATTGGGATATATTGGGATATATTGGGATATATTGGGATATATTTGGATATATTGGGCTCTATTGGGCGCTATTGGGCTACACCGGACTATATATTTCCGAGGAAGTTTATCATTCGATTTCAAAAAAAATGTCCCTGAATTCCTATGGCCATAAAATTGAATCATGCTTACTTGGTGTTTTATTGGGTACCCTTAGTCAAAATTTAAAATTTTGTCAAGACAAAAATGTAATGAAATTCTTTTAAATCCTTCAATCGACACAGGAAATCCGTGAATTTTCATTTTCATAATGTAAAAAATGGGTGATTGAAAAGCAATATAAAATTGTTGCCAGAAAACGATTTCCATGGACTTCCATTTTCCAATGATTGACGATTAATTGATTAACATAATCTAAAAGTATGGTCTAATGAGAGTGGTGTAAACTAGACATCATAACGAGCAATGGTGTCCCACTCTTCGTCTTCTACACCAGTATCCGTTCCTTCTTCCTCAACAGCGGGTAGATAAAGGAGCTATTAGGTAATTTTATCTACTCTCATAAAGCTTTTTTTTAAATTTACTAGCTGAAGTGCATGAAGTTGCCCGTAGAATTTTTAAAAAAGTCGAATTTTGAAAAAAAAAATTGATTTGAGGAAAAATTTTAAAAAAAACTTTTTTTT
>NW_019397959.1:19414-26487 GCF_000591075.1 Eurytemora carolleeae
TATACACCTCTGATTTTTCAATCAATCAATTTTATTTAGGTACGGTGGTCTCCGTATTTGCTGAAGGGAAATTGACAGCTCTGGCTGTTGGAAAAGCTGTCATGTCGACAAAAGATATTGCAGAAAAAAACAAGGAACACAAATTGTATAATTTTTCTTTAATCCTTCAGTTTATCAGCAATACTTGTTTGGGAGTTTATACAATTTGTAATGGCTAAATTCAGTATCAGTCTTCTCTATTTTAATTAAATTAGGAATTGATCTTAACTTTATTATTGCCAGTCCTGGTCTCCCAATTTGGGTTGGCGGTTAGATCAAACACAATTCATCAATTGATTGATCGGACATGGAATTTATTACCTTTATTTGTATTTTTCAGGACACGATTGTTACTTTCTTCATAAAATATTACTAAGTGACTAGTGAGCAAACGTTGAAACGCCTGATCTTCAGAATAAATTGAGTTTGATCTAAAGAAAGGACTGTAAGGGTAATTAATGACCCTTTATGTTGATTTAAGGTGATAATGTCTGATTTACATTGGTACCCAATAAAAACTTTGTCTGATTATGTATATTTTTAAACACACCCTGTCACAGTTCTTGTACGTCTGTACACACCCTGTCACAGTTCTTGTTGTACTTCATTTTCTGCACTACACTCTTGTTTTCCAATGTTCTTTCCTGAGCGTCTGATTATTTCACTTTGCGGATTCTCTGGGAAAGTGTCTGGCTCACTTTATCTGACTTGAATGCATCTCAAGTGAGAAAAACAACGGTATCTTCCACATTTTTATCAGATCAATGTTTCAAGGGTTTCGTTATAAATCGGGGACTGCCATCTTTGCATGGAGGGTCACTTAAAATTGCTCTTGAAGTCCCTTCTAAACCCCTAAAAACTTGACAATAAATTGTGTTGAAACCAGGGTATGGGTGTTGAGAACTACCATTACCTAAACGATGGTTTGTGGAATATGACCTCTGTCAAACATTAGTCCTGTGATCCCCGTCTACACGTGTTCCAGTCCAGGGGTGTATATTTTCTTGATCCCCCCCCTCATTTAAAAATAATTTTTCTTCCCATATTTTTTAGGTACAATTTTGTAAAATTTTTTAAAAAGGGTGAAGTTTGGTGACCAATTTTGCATTTTTTCCCCCAGATTTTCAAAAATCATTTCTTAAAAAAATATACCCATGTTCCAGGTTCTGCAGCAATACACATCATACATTGGAAATTTTTTCTTTTTTTCTTTAAATTATGAAATGTCGCCAAGTATGTTGCAACAAATACAAATAACTAAATTCCTTAGCCACAATTTTTATATAAAAGAAATATAAAGATTTCGAACTTTCTGGTTTCTAATTAAAAAATTGAACTTAATTAACTAATCGTAATTTATGGAAATGGGTTTGTATGAAAATCTTTAACTCTAGAAAAGTTTCTAAAGAACAGATATTCGTTGCTTGTGGTATTGGGCTGGGTACTTCTGTAGGTCTAATTGAATCTGTGTACACTGTATTTCAGATAAAATGCTGAGTAACGTCGAGATAATTGGATAAACAAAAATACTTCTAAAGGTAAAATCTATCAAATTACAAATGAACTCTTTTCTCTTTTCATTTGATTTCTTTTTATATTTTCTGGAGAAATAATTGAAAAAGGAATATTGCTTTTCAAGTGATTTTTTGTCGTTTGCGTAACTGGATTAATTTTTAAAGCAGGTGTTGATAAAATCTCAGTGGTGTAAAGTTATTATTGTTTCACATTTTTTCCCGCATTTTTATTTCTCGAGACCAAATATTTGAAAATCTTTAAAAATCCTTTAATTTCTCTGTGAAGTATGTTTAACTATTTAGTTTTCATTTATTTAAAAATTGTGGCTTATATTGTTCTTAGTTAATCCTTAGTTTATCTGTAGAGCATCATTCATTTTATCTCATTAACTCTAATAAGTTCCTTCTAACGGGGGGGAGGCAAAGCCGCCATGAGCCCCGAGAAATCGTCTCCAGGCCTCAGGATTTGCTGATTGAACTCCAAGCCTTGCAAAACAGGCACCAAACCCCACATTCTGGCTCCGACCCACCTGTTGATTTTAAACTTTAATTTTTCTTGTGGCTTGATAAATCCAAAATTATGAATTTCAAGTACATGATAAATCCCTTTGAATAAACAATAAACTCAATTATTTTTTCAAAAATATAGTCTTTGCATTAGTTCCTGATTTGTTCTCAGAAAAATCTATTATGTATATTATTTTAGTTCTGATATATCTAATATATAATCATATTTATTGTTACCAAGCATCTTCTATTTCAACTTTTCATCTTCTCTTTGTGCAGTATAAAACAAATACGAAAAGTATGCGAATTTTTTAAATATTTAGTCGCGCATTTTCAAATTTTACAAGAACAAAAAACTTTTAAACACAAATTTTTAAAATTTTGATAAATCATAAATCTTCCCTGGGGTCACGTGAGGTCCCACACAAACTTTNCCAACCCTATATCCCTGATATCCCTGGACTATTTATATTACAGGGACTCCAGTCCTCCAACCCTATATCCCTGATATCCCTGGACTATTTATATTACAGGGACTCCAGTCCTCCAACCCTATATCCCTGATATCCCTGGACTATTTATATTACAGGGACTCCAGTCCTCCAACCCTATATCCCTGATATCCCTGGACTATTTATATTACAGGGACTCCAGTCCTCCAACCCTATATCCCTGATATCCCTGGACTATTTATATTACAGGGACTCCAGTCCTCCAACCCTATATCCCTGATATCCCTGGACTATTTATATTACAGGGACTCCAGTCCTCCAACCCTATATCCCTGATATCCCTGGACTATTTATATTACAGGGACTCCAGTCCTCCAACCCTATATCCCTGATATCCCTGGACTATTTATATTACAGGGACTCCAGTCCTCCAACCCTATATCCCTGATATCCCTGGACTATTTATATTACAGGGACTCCAGTCCTCCAACCCTATATCCCTGATATCCCTGGACTATTTATATTACAGGGGCTGCAGTCCTCCAACCCTATATCCCTGATATCCCTGGACTATTTATATTACAGGGGCTGCAGTCCTCCAACCCTATATCTCTGATATCCCTGGACTATTTATATTACAGGGGCTGCAGTCCTCCAACCCTATATCTCTGATATCCCTGGACTATTGGGGAGAAAACATGAGTTCTAGTTCTAGCCATAAATCCTACCGTCCTCTCACTTCCTTCACATTCTGGATACAAGCACAGCAGCATAGGTAAGTTCTGTGTCAGTACAATCATAACCAATATGAAATGGGATTAAAGTTGTTTATATTTAGCCAAGTTTTGCCTTAACTTTCAATAAAAAAATGGTTCTAATAAAACTTAAAATTTTTCCTAAACACTAACATATCTGTCATAAAAGATCCAACCCAAGCTAAAAACATGGTTTAACCATTAGAAAGATCGTACCATGAAACCCCAAAAAGTACGCATAATGCTGTATTGTAACTCTCTGTTAATCATTTTGGTTAAAAAACGATCGTTAGCACACGTTCGCTGTTTGTTCGTTTATGGTTTGTTTTTGGTTCGTTTTTGGGTTCGTTTTTTTGGCACATATTTCCTCTCAGGGTCAAATCAAATCAAGTCAGACTATTAGGGATGTCCATTCTCCATATTTCAGACTCGGGAGTGTATACCAAATCAAATCTTAAACTTGGAATATCTTAAAATTGATAAAGATGTATCTACACAAATAAAAATTTTCCAAAGGGTTTAAATTCTAAATAATATTTTACCCTCAGTATTAATATAAATTTTTATATTCAGGTCTGTGAAAGAAAGTGCTAGATCGATGAAAATAGTGAATATTATGCTTAACTGCCTTGTTACGCTTAGTGCTTACGCATTTTTACCCGAACTTGTCAAACTCTGTAAACAGCAGTACAACAAACTTTTTATTCTATCTACATGTTTATTATTTAGTTTACACCCGGTTCACACAGAACCGGTTATTTCTATAGTGGGCCGAGCAGATTTACTCGCGGCATTATTTTTTATTGTAACCTGTTTGTTCACACTTTGGTTTAATCCTGACAGTTTCATAGGCATTGTTTTTAAACATTTTATAATATCTCTGTTATCGTTTGTATCCATGCTATGTAAAGAGCAGGGAATACTAGTTTTATTATTTGTTTTTCCCCTTCTCCTGGTTAAAAACAGGGAAAAAATGTTCTCTAAAAATACCTGTTTTTTTATTTTATTTGTCGTTCTCAATATTTTCTTTTTTTCCTGGTTCAGACTGAAAGTTGGAAATTATCAGTTTCCTCAATTTCAGAGAGGGGATAATCCAACCGCATTCGAGGCCAAATTTCTTGACAGAATCTTATCTTTTAACTATATAAATGCGCTTAACTTGGGCATCCTAATCTGTCCAATTTGGCTTTGTTTCGACTGGGCTCTTGGATGCATTCCTCCTTTAAATCCTTTAGATTCAAGAGTTTGTTTCGTTTTCGGGTTCTGGTTTATTTTATTTTTATTTTTGGTGAAGATATATTTCGAAGTAAAAAATGGTGAATACTTTCTAGGATTGTCAATGGGTTTGCTCATCATCCCGTTCCTTCTCTGTTTAAATATATTTGTAAATGTTGGTTTTGTAATTGCTGAGAGAAATCTATTTCTTCCGTTACTAGGCTATTCCCTGCTCTACCACATTGGGTTAACCACACTAACTAAACATGTCAAAACCAAACTTGTTTATGTATTTCACACAATCTTGTTGATATTAATACTACTGAGAACCTGTATTAGAAGCAGTGCCTGGAGACAGGAGAATATATTATACAGGACTGGGTTAACAGTGTGTCCTGGCAATGGTAAAGTTCACTATAATATTGCCAAGATACTAGATCAGGAGAACAAGAGATCTCAAGCAATTCTATTCTACAGTGAGGCTGTTAGACTAGGTGAGATTCATTCTTATAAAGGGGTTAGAAGCGTAACATCATATTTAATTGTAACTTAATTTCTATTAAACCCTGACTTAACAGTTGCATTGCCGATTTACACTATGTAACTATTAGGAAGATCAACGTTTTTTATTGTGCCCACAAGAAAGCCCTAAGGTCAGAACTGTTGATTAACTAATCCAAACTTTACTTACAAACTACAATAATAGTATCCAAGTAGCAGGGGACATAAAACTTAAATTGACCGGAGTTTGTTATTCAAAACCGGACATTTTGTTTCCGCTTATATTAATGTAGAATAAATATTTAAAATTCAAGATTTATCAAAAGATTTGTCCGGAAATGGGTTGAAAACCAAAAATTCGTTAGAAAATATTATTATCCGCCAACTTTAAAAAATTAATATTAATATTTTTAAAAACCTTAAACAGGTTGCAAACTTAGTGTCCAACAATTAAACGCGTTTTATGTAGATTAATTAGAAAATGTAAAAGAACACGAGTTTTTTTATTTCTAGTGACAATGAATTCCATATTTGTGGTAGGAAAACTTTAGGAAATTGTTCTAATACTTTTTCTATTGGTCTTTCTAATCTTAAACATTTTGTTCGGTTTTGATGAGACAAAGCACAAAACATATTATTAAACGATTCAGGAAGTCGTTCATTGAAGTATTTGCACATAAAAATTGAACCTTTCAATTGAAGAATATCATGCAGTTTCAAAATATTTAGTTTTCCAAAAAGTGGAATTGTATGTGCATTGAAGCTTGAATTTGAAACTGCTCTTATAGCCTTTTTTTTTTTTTAATATTTTCAATATTCTTGATTTTTTTATTCTTAGAAGCACCCCAACATGTTATTCCGAATTCCATGTGACTTCTAAAAAGTTTATTGTAAATAGTTTTTCTTATTTTTAAAGGTAGTATATTTTTTAGGCTATTTAGAGTAAAGTATGAACTTGATAACTTTTTATTTAGTTTACTATCTAAAGGAAATGTTTTCATTCACTTAATTGAGGGAAATTAATTATTCTTCGGGGAAGGTAAAATATATTAGAATAAAAAATGAATAAAAAAGAAACTTGACTGTTGATATCGAATGTTTCACTTTATTTCCCCAGAGCATCGAAATCATTTCTTGTATTAACAACACAAAAGATCTTAAACTATTAACATATTTTCATATGTTCATAAGTTCAGAAGAAGAATAATAAAATCGATGATTAACATTTCTATGAACCACCTTATTTGATTAACTGGTACAATTATTACTTCAAAGGCAAAGCTTTTATTGCACTAAATAATGCTCTAATGTACTGTACTGTGTGAGTAAAAAAACGGAATTTTTGATGTTTTTGAAAAAAAATAAAATTAAAGTTTGCTTCAAACTTAAGACACAAAAAAAATAAAATGTGAAAAAATATCTAAAATATCTTTGGAACGTTAAAAACAAAATTGATTTAGCGGATTTCTTTATGCCTAAAATCCGAAGCAGAAACATAGATTTTTAAAACGTTGTACAGATTTACGTTGGCAGGTCATTTTCAAAAAGTGGCATAAATTTACATTGGGTCCAGATCCGCAAAAAGATGTGGATCCCCGAATCAAAGGTGCAAACTACCGACCAAAGTCTGTTAATAAGAAGACAGCCAGTAAAAAATATGAGAAAATAAAACAATACAAAGCAAAAAAAAAATAAATGTTTACATACATTAACCTAACGGAATAAAAAGATTTTTTCAGACTATTATTTAAAAACATGCGGAGTTTTTTGAAAGTCGTGAAAAACTCAATAAGGGAAACAAATGTACATCATTAATATTCATTTACTACGTAGCACATATTATTAACAAGTCAAGGATGAGTATGAATAAATGAATTTTATCAAAGAGTCTTTGTTAAAAAAATTCTTAAGAAATATAAGATCATAGAAGTTTCCAGTTGATTAAACTTTTCTGAAAGAGAAGAATAATTCTCCTCCCTAATTGGATATATCCAATTAAATGAATTTTCTAAGCTCAGGGTGGAAAATAAAAAACTTGCCTTTTAAAAAAAATCTCCCTAGGGGTGGGGGGTCGAGGGGGGGGGGCCGAG
>NW_019397959.1:27188-28618 GCF_000591075.1 Eurytemora carolleeae
ATTTCCAAAAAGAACATCATATATCATGAAACCAGAGTTTTTGTTACATTTTTACATCCTGGTGAATCATTTGTCAAGTTTACAAAGACACAAAAATTAAATTATATACGCCGCCACTGTTACCGTCTAAATAAAGAAAAATCGATAGTTATGTTTTTTTACCCAGAACTTTGGAGACATGGAAAGAATCCATAAAATGTTGTTTTCTAAACCTATTGATACTGGAATGCTGCAGATATTTATTTCTAATTGAATAATTATATGGAGCCTTTTAAAATTGACCCTGCTTATTTCATCGTTATTAATTATATTTTTACAATTACTGGGATTATGTTTAATAGCATAAAACCCATCAAAAAAATGTAAGGAAGACATTTTATAATTTCTTTTGATGTCTCTAAAGTTCTTGGTTAAATTGTATTATTGGTATTAGATATAAATGATGAATAAAAAGCTGGTTTATAGCTGGCATTAGTTGTTTAATCTAGTAAATGGATCTTATCTATACTATATACTCCCTAAGGGGAAACCATGCTTTGCAAACTTCGTGGTAATAGCTTAAGTAGTAATAAACATTTACTCAGAACAGTTCACTCATATAGAACCAAGGTTCTTTAGTAAGGTTGCATACTCTGGATGCGTTCTGTACGAAAAATGTCGTCTCCTAAGATAGATGGGGGGAAAAACCATAACGTCATTCTCGCCTCTTTAATCTGTGGAGCCCATACAAAACATATCACCACAAAACTTATCACCACAAAAGTTATCTTTTCAAAACTTATCAGCGACAAAACTTATCATCACAAAACTTATCAAACTACAAAACTTATCAAACTACAAAACTTATCAAAACACAACTTATCAACTGCAAAACTTATCAAACTACAAAACATATCAAAATTAAAACTTATCAATAAAATTCATGAGTCTAAATTTTCAAATTATGGAAATGTTCCAACAATTGTTAAAAAAGCCGCGAATTTTACTAGAAAATTAGGTAAAAGCTCAGTTTTCCAGCCCCTTTCCACCGAGATGGAGGCTACTTTTGTTCTCTCACAGAAGGGTACAAACTTACTTAAGGATGATGAAAACCAGCTGTACTACAAGTACAGAGAGAACAAGAACAAGAC
This sequence comes from Eurytemora carolleeae, assembly GCF_000591075.1. Lineage (NCBI taxonomy): Eukaryota > Metazoa > Arthropoda > Copepoda > Calanoida > Temoridae > Eurytemora > Eurytemora carolleeae. The sequence continues at coordinate 28,319 of NW_019397959.1, forward strand.
CTGAAGGCTATGTGTGCAAGCTTTGATAATGTACCCTTGAACAACTTTTAAAAATGTTTTGAAAAATAAGTTTTGTAGTTATTTTAATAAGTTTTGAGTTTGACAAGTTTTGTTGGTTGATAAGTTTTGTAGTTTGATAAGTTTTGTAGTTTGATAAGTTTTGTAGTTTGATAAGTTTTGTAGTTTGATAAGTTTTGTAGTTTGATAAGTTTTGTTGGTTGATAAGTTTTGTTGGTTGATAAGTTTTGTTGGTTGATAAGTTTTGTTGGTTGATAAGTTTTGTTGGTTGATAAGTTTTGT
>NW_019397959.1:28710-42288 GCF_000591075.1 Eurytemora carolleeae
AATTCAAGCTGAATGGGGAGGTGACAAAGTGAGAAAATTCAAGTTGAAGGGGGAGGTGACAATGTGAGTAAATTCAAGCTGAAGGGGGAGGTGACAATGTGAGTAAATTCAAGCTGAAGGGGGAGGTTTAAGTGTACTGTGATGTATTAGGACTGTACTGCTTGGAACTAGTTTTATCGAAACAACTAGCTGAAGTGCCCGGCATTGCACGTGTAATTATTTTTAAAAATCCAATTTTGATACTTCCAGGGTACCCATTGGTTCCATCAAAAAGTTTCAGCCAATTCGGTCCAGCCGTTTGGCCAGCTATAGCTGACATACATACAAATATATGATATAGATATCAAATATTTTAAGTATTCAATATTACATGTTTTTTAAGGCAATTGATATAATTACACCCAAAGGTTCAACCCTTTTTAGATCATATTTTTTTCTTAGGAAAAAATATGATCTAAAAAGGCTTGAACCTTCTCGATAAAGAGAAAATTTCTGTCCAACTACTTAATTGCAATACAAATTAAAATGATAATGATATAAACAGTTATTTTAGGACTGGGGACAAATTATATTTTACGAGAATATTTTTTCTAGTTTTGGAGAGGCAGGGTGAGGTAGTTGAGTCTGAATATAAATATCTACAAGCTCTTCAACTAAGAACTCCCTACCCAGACTGTGAATTTAACCTAGGCAATAAAACTTATTCATATTAGATCATTCAGAAACCAAGAATTCTAGTTTAGATTATGTTACAAATAATACTGTTACTTAAAAGTGACTAGAGACGTAATTTCATTTAAATTTAGCTCCTGGTATGTCAGATTCTTTTACCTTTATCAGAGTCACGATGAGGAAGATATTTTAAAACATGTTAAATTCTAACTATTTTCTTTTTTGTGTCTTTAGCATAAATCCACGTCACTTCACAGTAAAACCATAAGATTTTCACTTTTCATGATGACATTTCATTCTTCCTTGGTCAGATTCAAATGGGCCTAGTGTTAGTTTTGGAACTAATATCCCCGGAACTGGCTAATGGTCAGAAATTATTTTTCATACTTTTTAATTAACAAAAAAGATCACGTTTTTTTATTCTCTTTTTTTTTCTTTAGAAATTGATAATTTGTCTTTTACCTTCTCATTTTTACGGGTTTCCTTTTCAAAACCAACAACTTTGTATCTCTTCTATCTTTTAGACTTAAAAGGATTATTTCCATATTTGAAGAGACATTTTTTTATTTATAATGGACATACAAAAAAGTAATTACTCCCAATTTTGGTAACAAACTCCGAATTACTAGGGTCGTTTTATTTACATATTTTTTTCAGGATAAATCTAAAATATTAAACTGAAAGGTATGCTTAAAGGAACTTATATAAAGTAATTTTAAGTTATTTGAGCCATTTATTTACAGTGTGGCGCGCCTCATTCAAACGTGACCCTTAAAAAGTTGTGTCTCATTAAGAATTAATCATCTTTGAAAATTAAGTGGTGATATAGGTCGTGCTGTTGTTATCTTTGTTCAAAAAATAAAATAAATAAATATTTTTAAAAACATGACCACTCTATTTGATAAATAATCTTCAATTTTGCGTTTAAAATATTATTTAATACCGGACCATGATTCCGAAATTAATAACTTACTTAATTTTAATTTAAATCTAAATAATGATGAATTTAAGTTCGTTAATTAATTGGTTGTTAACAAGAATGTTTTACCTGGAAAGGGAACCTGTATTTGAAAACCATGCAGTTCACCAAAGCAGAAATGCAGTTCAGGTATTTATCTGCTTGTTTCACAGTTCGTATCAAGTTGACTTCTAACTTAGTTTGTGTTATTTGATGAACGTCAAAACGGTTAAAAATATTCAACTTTTTCCAAAAAGAAAACTTAAAAAAAATTTTATCCACCAATGAAAATTTGAAAATCTCTAAAGCAATATGGATTATATACAACCAGAAGATGAAGGAGTTGTTGAAATATTTTGATGTATCGTTTATTAACAGGAAAGGTGTTGAGCTAAATCATGAACTGTCCTATATTAACCTGAGTTTACTACTGGATCAACTAGGCAAGCTGGAAGAATCTAGGTAAGGCGCCTGTTATTCAGCTTTTTGACATATCATTAACTTAAAAAATATCTTCAATTTTCAGAAACAATTTGGAGAGCTCAATTTGTTAATAAATTTTTGTTTCGAGATAAAGATTTTTTACTTAAAAAAAAATGTAAAAATTTTAAACGGGATTTGGAATTTTCAACAAAATGGGAATTTTGGTTAAAAGGAAACCGGAGGGGACAATGCATATATAATATATATTATATATCCCATTAAAAATAAACTGAAATAGTTTATTTTTACCCTTTCATTCCCTATCTGAGTAACAATGAGGAAGATCACATCATTTTAATCTTAAATTGTGTTCAATTCGGAAAATATCTTTAATTTTTTTTGCCGCACAAAGCTTTTAGTCACTTGCACAAAAAACCACAACTGATAATAAAAAATATTTAACGAAAAAAGTAAGGCTAGAATATATATAATTCATCCTTTATTTGACAAATGTTTAAAGGGTACCGTTGTGAATCAAATATCTCCATCCCTTGAAATTACGTCTTCCGTGGTATCTGCTAATTTAGTTTATTTCATCAGATTCTTGTTTAAAAGTTGAAATATTTTACAACATAGGAATGTTGAATTCCGAAATATTTGCAAACCTGCAAATTGTTCAACATGAAAACTTGCTGGAAAAGTTTCCTATAATACCAACAAGATCTTGTTCAATTTACGTTTTCTAGAAATTTTACCAGTTAAAGGATAAATTTATCCTTTATCTACTAATATGAAAAACAGACAGAAGTATCCGGCTTTGCCCGAGGAATGTCAAAAATCTTCAAACACTTCATAGAAAAACGAAGTCTTGGACATATGAAAAAAAATTTATCATAATATCTTACGTTTTTGAGAGAAGTGAAATACAAAAATGTTTTATAAATATTCAATCTTGATTCACTAATAACATAATTACTTTCAAAGTTGGAGGTTTAGGAAAGTTTTTGTCCAGAATTGTATTGTATTGTTTTATAAATATTAAATTATTTTTCTCCATGAAAACAGATATGACTAAAAGAAAATTATCAAATATGTATTAAATTCAGGGTTGTATATTTTTCAGTATTACCCCCCGCCCTCCTCGGGGGGAGATGATTATTGATGATTTCGGGGTGAAAAAATGAAAAATTTAACATCAAATTTTCATTCTTTTTGATACTTTTTACCCCATAATTCATTGAATTTCTCTTAAAAATTTTTAAAACCTTAAAAAATCATTTAGCTTTTTTTTTTAGGGGGGATTGATTTTCAATGGGGGGGAGGAAAATTATTAAGTGACCCTCCATTTATAGAATGGTATGTCTGATTCACAACGGTACACCACTTAGCAGCAGTGCTTAGGATCCATTGAATTATGATGCGGATCTGGCCCCGGATCTGGGATCCGCACTGGAAAAAAATAGATCCGGATCCAGGTCATGAACATTTAAGTAAGCTTTACTTTAAGAATTTTCTAATTATTTTTCATATTTTGTTTTACTTATTTTTATGCAACATCTTGATAAACCATTCAGAGATAAGTACATTTTTGATAATATCTCTTTTTTGACCATTTGAGATTTGAGTTTTGAGAACAAAATATTTTTTTTTGCAGTTTTTGGTTGCTATTTTGCCCTTGGATCCAGATTAGGAGTGTATATTTTCTCACAATAAAAATACGTCTTTAATCTCTTTAACAGATTTTTTACTCTTTTTGAATTGATGCTGAGGGAAGAAAGTAATTATCCTTTTGTTGGTTTACGATTTTTTTTATAAAGTTTAATCTAAGGTTTCCGTTCTTCTAAGTTTTTGATTGTTTATGACAATAATGAAGATTGAGCTCTAGTCTCCAGGGCTTTTATTCATTTATCTTGCCCTATTTTGCTGCAGAGTGGAAATATTTGTTATATTCTCACGATGTTAAAAAGATTTTCTATCGTATTTAGGATCCATTCCATTTTATACTGAACCGGTTTATGGATGCATCCATTTTATACTGAACCGGTTTATGGATGCGTCCATTTTATACTGAACCGGTTTATGGATGCGTCCATTTTATACTGAACCGGTTTATGGATTTGTCCATTTTATACTGAACCGGTTTTTGGATGCGTCCATTTTATACTGAACCGGTTTATGGATGCGTCCATTTTATACTGAACCGGTTTATGGATGCGTCCATTTTATACTGAACCGGGTTATGGATGCGTCCATATAAGGAATTGTACGCGGAATTTCAAGTGACTCGGCATGCTTAGGTGGCAATATCCGATTCACAACTTTACCCTTGAAGTCAGTGCTTAGGATCCGTTGGATTTGAAAGGGGTAAAAAATCAACCAAAAACTGCAAAAGAAAACTTTTTTACTCCTAAAACCCAAATCAGAATTTTTGAAAAAAGAGAGATTATGAAAATTTCCTCATTTCTGAATGGTTCATTAAGTTTTAGGATAAAAATAAGCGAAAAAAATAAAACAATATTTGTAATTATTTTTTGTTAAAAATTCAGTAAATCTTTAAAAAATGACCTGGATCCGGATCCATTTTTTCCAGTGCGGATCCAGGATCCGGATCCGCATCAAAATTAAATGGATCCGAAGCACTGCTTGAAGTTTTGTTTTACGAGAATTAAATAGATGTCAATGTGTTACTTGCGCATCTTTAGTGCAAGAACATATTTAGAAATTGTTCAAAAATAATTCACTTTTTAACCTTGAAAAAGTTAATGTCTTCCACGTTATTGATCCTAATTTTAAGTGACCCTCCATGCAAAGATCACTTTGGTAGAGAAACCACAATCAAAAATAATCCGTTTTTAAAATTATAAACATTGATATCTAATAAATATACAGGGTGGCCAAAATGTACGGATTGTACGGATTTTTTTATTTGTAACCCTAAAATTGTACGGATTGTACGGATTTTTTTTTCAAATTGTACGGATTGTACGGATTTTTATCCTGGAAATACACCGTTTTTTTTTAATTTTCACTCATTTCAGCAAATTTTTCATGAAAATTTCAAAAAAAATTCTCGTCAAAATGAAATTAGTTTAACTTATTTTCTGCATTCTAAATAATATTAGATTGATTAATGTTTCAATTGACAATCAAAATTCATTCATAATTTTCGAGATCCCAGAAGTGTTCATTTGAGAATATGTTCCAGAAGTGTTCATTTGAGAAATGAGAATATGTTTATCTTTCTGTCTATCTGTCTAGCTAACTGTTTAGCTATCTGTCTAGCTATCTTTCTAGCTATCTGTCTAGCTATCTGTCTGTCTAGCTATCTGTCTAGCTATATGTCTAGCTATATGTCTAGCTATATGTCTAGCTATCTGTCTATTCATCTGTATATCTATCTGCATGTCAGTTTATCTATCTTTTTATCTATCTGTTTATATATCCTATCTGTCTCTCTGTTTATCTATATGTGTATGTGTCTATCTGTTTCTCTGTCTATTTATCTGTCTATCTATCTGTCTGTCTGTTTATCTATTTATCTATCTGTCTCTTTATCAGATCTGAGAACATCCTCTCAGGTTTCTTCCGTTTATCTGTAAATCTTTTCATTTTTAGTTTAATATTAACTTTCTTTTAATTGAGTTTGCAACCCCTGTACCACGCTAATTTTAATTATATTAGATCCTAAATCTACACTCCACTCTTTCTAATTATAACTTAATCGTTTGTTTGTTAAATGGCCTAATTCACACCGATCTAAACAGTTTTAAAAATTAGAATCAACGCTCTTTAGTTCTCTAGTTCTCTGGTTCTCTGGTTCTCTGGTTCTCTGGTTCTCTGGTNGGGGGGAGAAAGAGGTGGTGGGGAATGGGGGGGGGGGTGAGACAGTGTTGAATAATATTTTCAAAAATGGTTTTATTTTTCTTAAATGTACGGATTGCAGGGATTTTTTCGAAAATTGTACTGATTGTACGGATTGTTTAAAAAATGTACGGATTGTTTCAAAAAAATGTACGGATTGTACGGATTTTTTTTCGAAAATTGTACGGATTGTACGGATTTTTTCTGAAAATGTACGGCTTTTTGTACGGATTTTTTCAAAAAAGTTTTGGCCACCCTGAATATATGATCATACAAAGCATATAAGGGTAGAGTTGTGAACCGAGAATTAACATCTTTACATGGAAGTTCTCGTGAAATTAAGCGTATTGTCCCTTTAAGGATTATAAGGGTCTAATGAGGAAAACTGAAAACCAGTAGAAGTTTAGATTTTCATTAATTTACGCTTATCACATAATTTAATATTTCAAATTGCTGAAATAGCGATTTTTTCTGGCTCATCATTTCCATTCAAAGATTTAAAACTTTTTAATAGTTGGATTGCTTTAGGAATATAGGGATGTAAGGATATATATATTTTATCAAAATTCTTTCTTCAAGATGTGAGGAAAATTTGTATTTTAAAATTTATAAAAAAAAGGATTTTGTTTTGTTAAAGTTGTCAAATACAGATTAAAAAGCTAATTGTTTTTAAATATATTTGGCCAGATATTTAAGTTTTTCTAAAGGGGTATGTCTTAACAGCTTTTTGGGAAAATAATTTTCGAATATTTTGGGAATTAGGGAAACTTGGGCATCAACTATGAAAAAATTAAAAGATTCACTAAAAGTCACAATAATTTAGTTTAGAGTTGCGGTTTTTTCATAACTTCAAAACTATATAAAATGTATAACAATTAGCTAACCGGTTTTAAATGTTCTTATTTGAGTTTTAATAGAAAATTAAAATTTTCGTATTGAACTAGTTAATACCTACCTTGTGTGGGGGGGGGGGGGGGGGGGTTAATAAATGGAATAATTTCAAAATAGAAACTGGATACAAACAAACAAACAACAGACAGACAGTTAAGCTAAATTTATTTATAGAAGTAAATCTCTCCCTAGATCCAATTAGTTTCTATAGAATCATTTACACCCTGATAATATTATACTGCAATGGGATCCCATCTATTCAATCATATCTCTTATAATAGTATCGTAGTTATAAGAGGTGTCTTTAAAAAAAAATAGGATCATTAAAAACGTTCCTAGTAAAGAGGGGGTACTTTTCAGTAATACACACTCCTCCTGCAGGACTTACGACTATGCTACTTTATTTTTAAACATCTTTTTAATTTTGTTTGGGCTCATTAATCGTAAACACATGCTGATGAAATTCTTTTTTTCTTTTTGGAAAGGAATAAATCTTTGTCATTTTTTGTTCGCCTTAGCTGTAGGAATCCACAATTTGTATTATTTTTGTTAATAATCTTCTGCACATTGTTTCAAAGGGTTTTCTGTAATGCACAATAGACAAACTCAAACAATTGAACAATCCATTTAACAAATATCTTTGTTGGAAATCTGGAAAATAAATGCAGAAAATTAAATTAAATTCTTAAAACGATTTATAATATTCAAAAATATGTTGAAATATTGTATGAACATTTTAAGACATTGAACAATTATTTTAAAATTTGCCAGAAGCATTTTAGTATTGAATTTTTATAGTTCTTTCGTATATTTACATAATGCACCCGCAAAGTCTATAGGCTTGAGTAAACAGAAATCATTATTAAATATTTTTAACAGGGTTGGTTTATTTATATTATGTAGGTCTGAAAAACAGAACATATAGAATTATATATCATGAAAAGTGATCATGACTGAATACTGAATATATATATATATATATATTAACCTATTCCTACTGACATCTTATCAACCTTTAGAATATACTCCCCCCCACATACATTTCCATTTTGGGATACTAATCTATAATAGTATTTCATACATTTTTGGAAAATCCTGGATGGCAAAAATCTGCAAGTTTGCAAAAATAAATTCAAATATTTATTGGAATACCTAGTTATTCAGTAAAAAATGTGCAAAAAAAACGAGTTAAAATAAGCAAAAATATTTTAAAAATTGTTAAATTCTAATTGTATGGAAAAGTACACAAAAAATTTAACCGTCTCAGACCAATACTAATTGAGTTATGTCAAAAAAAAAAAACATTTGTTCTGCACAGCAGCGCATGGTCCAACTTTTGCTGATTTACTTGTGTACCACCTTGTAATTTGTTTTTTTAATTGACCAAACTAGACAATCAGTGCATACGCGGCCATCTTCTATTTCAATTTTTAATTGTTTCTCAATCTTTCAGCATTTTATCTTAGATAAAACGATAATAAAAATTTTGGCGGATTTATAATTTTTTCATCGATTTAAAAATTTTACGAAAATGAAATATTGAATAGTAACTTTTTGAAATTTTGAACTTCCTTGTTTGTGAGTAAATCTTTATAATATTTTAATAAACCTTACCTGTGGTCATGTGAGGTCCCACAAAAATATTGGCCCGATCAGTTCAGCAGTTTTGAAGTTTTCTGTTACAAGCAAGCAGACAGAGAAGTAAAGTATTTATATGGATTGCATGTTTAGGCAGGTGGCAGAACAGGGGTTAGATCTGTTCCCTAGAAACCCACAGCTTCACTTCCACCTGGCAAACTCCCTGGGCAAACTGGTATATACGGGGACAGAAATACAGTGGGATACAGAAAACGTGGAATAGGAAGACGATATTTGAGCAATCCTGTTGTANTTGTATAGTTGATGTTGTTATAGTAAATAGTTCAACCAGATGCTTTAATATCAGGCTATCAGCTAGTTAAATGATATGGATTGGTGCACTCTACAAAGCTGTTGTATAGTTGATGTTGTTATAGTAAATAGTTCAACCAGATGCTTTAATATCAGGCTATCAGCTAGTTAAGTGATATGGATTGGTGCACTCTACAAAGCTGTTGTATTTTATGTTCATTGGACTATTTTAAATTACAACGGTCGTCTTTCTATCGCACGATTTTATCGGTCCTACTGAACGATATATTGGTAGTCAGGGGTTTATAATGGCAAATGCACAACTTTCTCTACAAATGACACAGTTTTCCACAAATAATCATTTATTTCTCCTAATGTATAAATGTAGCGAACAAATTATTGTGCCAAAGAAAACGTAAAAAATAAAAATAATGTTTTTTAAGTTGTCGAGTTTGGGTAGGAAATATATCAAGGAGAAAAAATCAAAAACTGAAATTATATTTATACACCAGTACAAAAATATTGTTTGTTTTATAATTTAATATATTTTAGAAATATTGTTATTTTCATTAGTCACATATTGTATACATTTTGTAACATCAAATTTTAATATATAAGCTTTTTATAGAAGCTTTTTAAATCTAGTTTAATTGAACGAGATGGACCAAAATTTTAGATTCTTCATTTTCCAATTTGTTGTTGTAAATGGACTTTACATTTAATTTGACTTGACCTGGACCTGGACCTGGACTTGGACTTATTAATAATAAAAGTGTTAACTGTTTATTTAAAAACTTATTAAAAATCCATTGTTTTTAGAAAATGTTCATTAAATCGGAAAAAGAATACAAAGCAGCTTTGCACATTGTGGAGAAATCAAGTTTCTATCTGAATCTGGGTGTTTTATATAATAGGTTAGTAGTTATTGTATACCGTACAGTGTAGAATAGGTTAGTAGTTATTGTATACTATACAGAGTACAAGAGGTTTGTAGTTATTGTATACTGTACAGTGTAGAATAGGTTAGTAGTTATAGTATACTATACAGAGTACAATAGGTTAGTGGTTATTTTATACTATACAGAGTACAAGAGGTTAGTGGTTATTGTATACTGTAAAGTGTAGAATAGGTTAGTTTTTATTGTATACTGTACAGTGTAGAATAGGTTAGTAGTTATTGTATACTATACAAAGTTCAAGAGGGTAGTTGTTATTGTATACTGTACAGTGTAGAATAGGTTAGTAGTTATTGTATGCCATACAGAGTACAAGAGGTTAGTAGTTATTGTATGCTATACAGGGTACAAGAGGTTAGTTGTTATTGTATACTATACAGTGTACAATAGGTTAGTAGTTATTGTAAGCTGTACAGTGTACAAAAGGTTAGTAGTTATTGTATACTTTATACCCACAACCTCTATTTTATTTTCCTTTACCTTTTTCTTTTTACTTTTTTAGAATTGGGAGGATATATACCCACAACCTCTATTTTTGGAGGGTTTTAAATATTTACAGTCTGCTATAGGTTAGTAGTTATCGTATACAGTGTACAGTGTACAATAGGTTAGTAGTTATTGTATACCGTACAGTGTACAGTTTACAATAGGTTTGTAGCTATTGTATTCTGTTCAGTGTACTATTGCATAATGTACAGTAAACAATAGGTTAGAAGTTATCGTGCACAGTGTACAGTGTGCAATAGGTTAGTATATATTGTATACTGTACAGTGAACAATAGGTTAGTAGTTATCGTATACAGTGTACATTGTGCAATAGGTTAGTAGTTATTGTACACTGTACACTGTACACAACCCAGTTTAGAATATGGTGTAGCAGACTCAGTTTAGAATATGGTGAAGCAGACCCAGTTTAGAATATGGTGTAGCATGCCCAGTTTATATTATGGTGTAGCAGACCCAGTTTAGAATATGGTTTTTGCAGACCCAGTTTAGAATATCATATGTACGGATTGTAGGGATTTTTTTCAAAAATTGTACTGATTGTACGGATTTTCAAAAAAAATTAGATTTTTTCAAAAAAAATGTTCGGATTGTACGATTTTTTTCTCGAAAATTGTACGGATTTTTTTCAAAAGAGTTTAGGCCACGAATTTACAACTCGGTAAATCAAAATGTAACTGACCAGAAAAAATTGTGCACAGAACAGTTCTTGGGTTCGTGGCTGATGTTCAGGCTCATTCTGCTCTCAGTCCACAGGGGCGTCACATCTTTACTCAGGGGCGATGGAGTACAGAACATTAATATATTTGAAAATAATAAACTACTTTGTTGGAGATCTACTATGATTTCCACCAACATATATTTTTTTCCGTATTTTCTCTTTTTCCTTCCAGGATTTCTATTGAAGAAGAAAATAGATCCTCTAACATCATTAAATCCGTAGATATATAATTGGTCTAAAGTTTATTGGCTGCTCTCCTGGGAACGCAGCTTAGCTGAAATAAATTTTCTTTATTTTTCCCCATTAACCTCAACCTACTCAAGTTGGAATTGTTAAACCACGTGAAAAACAAGGTTTTAAATTTGTCGGGAAAACAAATTTTTAATGTTTTTGTAAAATTGATCAGTTTTTTTAAAGAACCTAAAAATTTTTATTTGAATATCGATCAAGGTTTTCCTCAACACCAAATATTTGTTTTATTAAGATTTTACATTTTTTTACAATTTCAACGTTGGAAGTCAATACTTCTGTATTTGTATTTTGACAAAAAAAAACACTTACTTCACTTACAATTCTATGAATTTAATTTTTTTATTTATTTATTTATTTTTCCCTATAAACAGATGGAATTATTTACCATTTCAATGTTTTCAAATCTATTAATAAGACAGTACATATCAGTACACTTCAGTACATTTCAGTACATATATGTGTGCAAGAAGAGTTTGAGAATTTTCATCAACTAAGCAGCAAAGCTACGATAATTTTTAAATGAACTATAATCGACATTTAAGAAATTTATGGCCGCAGCGCCGGTCTCACCTGTCTTAGCCGCAGCACTCGGCCCCATAGCACATCCTAGCTTCAGCGCTCGGCCTCCTAGTTGAAACTTGAAAGGGGGTAATTTTAAATTTTGACAGATTAGTTAAATTTATTAAATATTTGTTCAAAAGGACTAGTCCTTTTAAACGACAGTACCAATAAATATCAGTCCAAAACAAACGTAGTCCAATCTATCATTAGTTCAATTGATAGGACACAAAAGTTACAGAGATTACACGAAATTTTTCATCTTTCTAGAAAATTTTTTAAGCTCATTAAAAGCAGACTACTTTTTTAACAGCCAGGATTAGGAGTGTAGGAAGAAAGCAGCAGCATCGGAGTGGTACCGATTAAAAAAATTTTTGAAAATGTAAATTGCTTTTTATGGCATAAAAACCTATATATTTGGATATTATTTTATGCATTTACAAAGAAATCTACAACATTCTTAAAAATTTAAAAATTATCGTTCGTGTATTATTCAACTCCTTATTAGACTTTACACCCTCCCTCTCTTCCTGTCTCCTCAATATTCAAGCCCCCCACCCCACGTCCCTCCTCCTCCTGTTCCGGTATATCTTTCTATTTATATCAAGTTGTAATCTTTGCTCTGTTTGTCTATTTGTTTATCCTGTCATAACTCATGAACCCCTTCATTGATTTGCCACACATTTTGATTGTGGAACTCGGGAGAACCACGGGAATGGTCTTAACATTTTATACAATTAAGAGCATTTTACATTTTCAAATTTTTTAAAATATTTTCTTTGGGGTCTCTGATGAAAACTTTGGGGTCTCCGTTGAAAATGCCCGGGTCTCCGGTATAGCACTCCAGTGATGATGCTTTCTCCCTGGACTCAAAAAACCTCTTTTTTCAATTTAATTTTTGATTTTAAATTTAGACCTAATACTGATCCCTGTAGGACACCTTAACGTGATTCCTGAGTATACTGAGTGATCTATAAATTATATTCTGAGTCATCTTTAAATAATTCTGTCATCTCCGTATATAACCTGTGTAATATATAAAAGGATCCTGTGTCATCTCCAAATCAGATCATTTGTAATCAACCAGATTAACCTGTAATATATTATAATCCTTAGTCTTATCCAAGAGGATCATGTGTCCAGAGACGTATTCAGGGGGTTTTCAGGCCCCAACGGGTGCTGAGCCCGGAAAGAAATTCCTGAATACGCCCCCCTGCGGCTGTGTCATCTACAAAAGGGTCCCTTGTCAGCACCAAGAGGCTCCTGTGTCATCAACAAGGAATCTAATAGCGCCCGGCCACCTTATAGCCTGTCCTAGCCGCAGCGCTAGCTTCAGAAAGCGTATTTTAACTTAACCTAACCCTAAATATATACTAATTTTGTTGAAAAATGTTGAAATGTTTTGCTCATTTGAACTGTTTTTTGCTTTTTTGAAATATTTTTTTGCTCATATGAACTTTTTTTTGCATCTTAAATATTAAATGCTTCATTTGAACTATTTATAATTTTAACTATTTTTTTGGTCACTTACTATTTTGTGATGATTGTTTAACCTTTATTTGTTCATGAAATGTAAAAACTTTAAACTGCATATTTAATAGTGCAAACGAGTTTATAATGTTTTGTTTGAACTATAAAATGACGTCATTCAGTATAAGTTAGAATGATCAATATATAGTTCAAACGATCAATTATAGTTCAAATGATCAATAGTTCAAACGGCAGTAGTCCAAATGCGGATCCACCAAACTTAAAGTTAAAATGAACATTAGCCCGAATGAACGTTGGTACGAATGTACGAATTAGTCCAATCAATCTATACTCATGAGCGTGCCATATATTTTTCGTTTATAGATTATCTCCAAGCTTTAACGCAAAAATAAACCCATAAT